>NC_136728.1:7215176-7347676 GCF_936440315.1 Barbus barbus | reverse complement strand
GCGCAAAGTGTTCAATGTGTGAAACAAAAAAAACAGTTAAGATCGGATAAGAAGATCATATAAGTTCTGAGAACATTAATGAAATGTACAAAAAAACCTCTGCCAAGCTACGTAATATTACATATTTTAGATTAAAAGCTAAGAACAGTTTGCAGCACTGTCGGTTTAGTGGTCGATAGTTTATAAATGCAGTCTTGCATTCCCCCTCCATTAATGTAAGCACATTCAGCATAAGAGGGCGGTTGTGACCCTTACAAATCCCTGATGGCCTGTATCATCTCTTATCCTGCCCACTAATGAACCTCTATCCCCTGTGACCAACATGGGCGCAGGGGTCCTGCAATGCTGCGGAGAGAAGAAGACCTCGAGCCGTTTCCACCAGAGGACAGAGATCCAGGGAGGGAGGGGTGGGCTTGACTTTTATAAGGGTGGGGACAAAGTCACACAAACACAATGAACAACTATAGTGCTGCGATACACTGTAATTAACAAAAGATGGGGCATGTGGGCAGATACTGTGCTCCTTATGTGCTGTGCCGTGAATTATCTCCTATATTTTAATGTGAAGCTAGTATGTAAGTCCTCATGTATTATATACAGCTCTTTAAAGGGATAGTTGACCCAAAAATGAAATGACCCCATGATTTACTCACCCTCAAGCCATCCTAGGTGTACATGACTTTCTTCTTTCAGACAAATCTGAGTTTTATTAAAAAATGTCATGGCTCTTCCAAGCTTTATAATGGCAGTGAATGGTGGTCGAGATTTTGAAGCCCAAAAAAGTGCATCCATCCATCATAAAAAGTAGGGGTGTAATGGTACACAAACTTGAGAGTTCGGTACGTACCTTGGTTTTGACGTTACGGGTCGGTATCGGTACAGCAAGGGGAAAAACTAATCATTAAATTGCTTTATAATTCGGTGGTTTACTGAACAAATTGCTCTTTCTTTAAATAAATTCAATTGTAATTAAAATGTTCTTAAATTAAGTAAATATAAATACAAATAAAATATAAATAAAAATCTACCTCAGCTTATGCTCTAAGCTACAGGGAGCCCTTTTACATTACTATAAGGTTACAATTAACAACAAAGCCCAAACTTAAATTCAATTACTATTTATTTTTAAATACAATAATCAACACTCGTATGCAAATATGTAAATTGCACTTAATGCAGTTTTTAAATTAACTTCTAAATTATAACATTTCTATTTGTTGTTGAAATATATTCACTTACACAGTGGCTGTCATAACTTGTTTCATAACAGTTTTATTTAAACATACATTAAAAAATTAAGACATAAATAAAAGGTAAAGTAAAATATAATGAGTATATAGTCTAATGTTTTGCAAAATGCTCTTCTCTAGACTTGATTTCTCTAGCAAACTAGCGAGCTGTAGACACTGACGACTTGCCTGAGGTAAATGAAATGCTACGTTACATTTTGTTTACAAGTTGTTTTATTGACGTCTTTCCGCGGTTGAAACACTGATTGAGCGATTATGTGTAGCATGAGATGTTCATTCATGTTTATTTTGTGCTAAAACTAGTAAAGAGGAATCTGCGCTCCGTAATCGCGTTAGAACCGAGGTCTTTATACAGAGATTTGTTGCGCCCCATCAAATGAAGTTTCACTCATGCAGTGGTTAAAACAATGCTGTATTTGTTCAGTACACATGCATATCAAATCGAAAGACCTGTACCGAAAATGTTACATAACGAATATGTGTACCATTACACTCTACACACAGCTCCAGGAGGTTAATAAAGACCTTCTGAAGTGAAGAAAAATATCTATATTTAAAACTTTATAAACTGTAATCTCTAGCTTCTGCTAACTGTCGTACTTGTGTTTACGAGAGAGTGGCGTTCTAGCGGACGACACAGGCGTAGCGTAATCTCCGATGAGAATAGGCCAGTCTCACGAGAACCAAGTTTTGTTTACAGCAAAGGAAAACCAGTCTCCTCTTGGCTTATATCGAAATCCTCTGACATTTTTCTTTTCAACTCTTTATTCTGTACTTCTAATTCATAGTAAAGGTATTCTTGTGAAAGCACGTACAACAGTTAGCAGAAGCTAGAGATTACGGTTTATTAAAATTTTTCTTACACAAATGCATCGATTCACTTCAGAAAGTCTTTATTAACCCCCTGGAGCCGTGTGGAGCACTTTTTATAATGGATGGATGCACTTTATTGGACTTCAAAAACTCAACACCCATTCACTGCCAGTATAAAGCTAGGTAGAGCCAGGACATTTTTTTATATAAATCCGATTGTATTCGTCTGAAAGAAGAAAGTCTTATACACCTAGGATGGCTTGAGGGTGAGTAAATCATGGGGTGATTGTCATTTTTGGATAAAATATCCCTTTAAGGTTTGTACATCGTATACACAGACTATATGGCAGAAATGTGCGCTGTCTGCTATACGAAGCATTTGAAGTTAAGTGTCTGGATGATGATAATGTTCAGTAAAGCATGAGAGCAATAAAGTACAAAGTGGCTGTCACAACCTTTCCTGCGGGGTTGCATTATAGACGGCATTTATGGTGTTATTTAATTTAATTCGATGCCTTTGGCATTTTATTAAAGGGTTTTGTGAAAGCTAAAAGTCTTTACCATACAGATTTGGGATTCTTTTCGCACTGACAGAAGGATATTGTATGATATCAGGTTCAGATACGTGGATTTATCTGTTCAATTCAACCACAACAGCAAAATATCCTTCAATATGTTAAGGAAACTGAAAAGAATGCATTTAAGAGGCACTAAATGAGTCAATAACATGATGGAAAGTGAGTCACATTTGCTGGGCACTTCTCAAGTCTATTACGGCGCTCGGGCCTGAGCTGCTCTGACTCACCAAACAGAAGCACAAAACAGTCTAGTAAGCAAAAGCCTCTGGGGGAGCATTTGGGAAAAGAAATCCAGGAAAACCCAGCCTTGCCATGTGTACCTAAAGGCAGCATGAGCAAAATGACAAATTCCAAGAGAACGTCATCTCTCATTTAGTCTAGGTAGTGATTGGAAGTGTCATTTTAGGTCAGACAGCTAATTAAAAACCGATTAATTTTTAAATGACTTGTTTTTGACTGAACTAACATACCAATTGATAAAAAATTCTTATAATTTCTGATAATAATAAAAAAAAATTGTCCTATTTGTCCAGTAAAAGTAGCTAAATATCCAAGAAACTGTGTAAGATAATACAACTTGATTTCAGAGAATATATCTTAATTATGAGTTTATTATTTTTATTCCATTTATATTATTTACATATTTTGTTCTTGTTTTATGCCCAAACCTCATTAAATTGTTAGAAACACAATAAAATTGATTAGCCAATGGGGTAATAAAAATATGCTCAATAAAAAACTCTTAATACAAGATATATTCTCTAAAAACATGGCAATTAGTCCATATGCGTTGAAGCTAAAATGAAGCAAATGCTTTTAAAACTTACCGTCTAGGCTATGATCAAGTTAATATGTCTATTCCAAAACCTTAAACTACCTTGCTGTCTACATAGGTTGCATAGTACTATACCCTGAATAGTGACCTTGAAACATTTAGAAGTCAAGGTGTGCCCACATAAAACTTTTTGGCAGATTTTCACAGTCAAAATCAAGTCAATTCAATAGCAATCCACGCAACTGGGAATTCCACTTTAGGGCGAAAAGATTTCCCCACAAAGATTTTGCCAAAATTTCAAGCTGGTGTTTATTTGGACTTTTGTGTGAGCTGTGCTTCATACATTACTACACCATTAACAACAGATCTTTTTTTGCCTACAAAATCCGGCAGATATTTCACTAATGTGGCCATACCTTTACTCACATTGATTCCAATAGAGTCTGATGTTAGCATGTTGCTAAGCTAATGACACTATAAACAGAAATACATAACACTGTAGTTTATTGAACTATGTTTGTTTATACTTTCATCCCACAGCATTTCTTTGACTTGTCCAAAATAACTATGGTTGTACTACAAATAAAACCAAAAAAACATGGCTACTATAGGTAAACCATGGTAACCACAAATTAACCTTGGCTTTGTTACACTACTATAGTTAAAAAACATGACTACTACACTTTTACTATAATAAAACCATGGTTAATTTTAGCAATCTTAGAAGGCAGTATTCACACTTATGATGCCTTAAAACACTGTCAGAGCCCACTTGAGGAATTTTAAATGGTTCGAAACCAAAAAATCTCTTTGCGTGTATATGTGCGCTGTCGTCCGTGGTTTATTCACTTGTTTCCATCCATTCATTAAGACTCACAGAAACGTCAATATTTTACATACGTCTAGTCAAAGCAGAGGGTAACTAATGAAGTCTATGAACTCGATTTTCGATTTGTGTTTTCACCAGTATTGGACAAGCAGGTCTTACTAGACAGAATTTTGTCCCGTCAGCTCTTATACGGCAGCTACTTTGTAAAGCAATTAAGCAATTGATCTAGAGAAGGCTCATTTTGTGCTTACTGGCCTGTCGATAGCTCAAAGGGGAATGATTTAGTCATTATTATTATTTTTAGCCCCAATTCCACAAGGGATCTTCTTTCCATCAGCTCGTTTCCGGGTTTATCTTACACACACGATGTGCAGGAAATAAATACTGGATGATTCTGCTGTTGTATTGATTGTCGGGTGACGCAGGCGGTTAGTTGGCCGTTCAGTGCACGGATTTCCACGACGTCCAATCAAAACAGCTCAGGTCGGTAGGATCAGGTTGAAGAAGATGCATTGGTCTTATGGTCGATGACAAGCGTGGTGACATCATTTTATGTCATCATTTTCAATGATGCTGCATCAGTCTTTTAAAGCAGACATGTGCTTGAAGATGAATCTATGCTTCAGCATCCACTTCTTTCTGCCTCCCTATCCATCATCAAAATCCACATCTAGACTCCGAAACCGCCGAACAGTGAATTGAGGTTTCTGCTGTCCGAAAAACTGAGAGGTGAGCAAACGTACTCTGACTTTGAGGAGGCCTGCATGGAAATCCAAATGACATGAATGTTGAAGGCTGACCCTTATCGATTTAAACACACTACAGAAAGCTTGGACGGAAAGTTTGATGGATAGGAACGCACAAGAGCCTGGTCGGGTTGAAATCGAGTGGGAATACAGCGAATTTGATTTCTGAACTGTACCTACCTGTTTGAAATCACTATGCTAACTATATAGTGCACCATATGTGGGGGCAGTCGTGGCCTGATGGATAGGGAGTTAGACACGGTCACGGGTTCGAATCTCAGGTCCGGCAGGGATTGTAGGTGGGGGGGAGTGAATAACCAGCGATCTCTTCCACTTTCAATTCCCACGACTGAGGTGAGACCCTTGAGCAAGGCACCGAACCCCCAACTGCTCCCCAGGTGCCGCAGCATTGGCTGCCCACTGCTCCGGGTGTGTGTGTGTGTTCACTACTATGTGTGTGCACTTGGATGGGTTAAATGCAGAGCACAAATTCACCATACTTGGCCACACGTCACTTCATTTCACTTAATATGTCCAAGTATGATCACAATCATTAGGGTTAAATATAATGTAGTTTTTATAAGGGTTATCAACGTTAACTAAATAATAAAACATAAATATTAGATGAAAAACTTGAAAATCAGAAATGAAAACTAGAAGTTAGAAACAATTTTAAGTTTAAGCATGAAAATTACTAAACAATTACTAAATAAAAACTAAAACTGAACTAAAATTTAATTCTGAACTGAAATAAATAAAAATTAAACCTAAATTGTATATATATTTATATATATATTTCACAAATAGTAATAATGAAATAGCATTGAATTAATCAGTAAAATAGAAGTTCAAGCTCAAAAATGACTAACTGGAAATAAAAGAAAACTAAAACTAAAAACTGAAATATAAAAAAATAAAAGCCCGTTTGAAATAATACAAACTTTAATAGTTTAATACTAAAATAACACCGATTTTAATCAGTAAAATCTAAATGAAACATGGTGTTAAACACAGTGTTAGAGTTAGCAGTGCTAGCTAGAGACTCAAATTCATCACCCTACAGAGGGTGACAGTAGATTAATTAAGCACTTTTAATTAGCCTCATGAGCTCGGGGCCAAACAATTTGAACGTACATTGTTCAGATCATATCCTCCAACCAGTAATAATCCTTCTGAGATACCGTTCACGTCGCTTTGGCTTCCAGGCAGCCTGGGAAGTCTGGGTAAACACAATAGCTTTTCATAAATGGTAGGGAGATGAGAAACAATGGATATTGGAGATAAAGCTGGCATAAAGGGATCTGGAGGACGGTTATACAGCTAAAACGCAGTCTCTAGCTCCCTCGTGGTGATTCTGATAACATAGACACTTTGATGTGGTATGTATGTAATTAATTTCTATGCTGCTTGAAGTTAGTTGGTTCTGGTAGGTGCTGGTCTTGAATCAGAAAAACTAAACTGGACTTTCTGATGAAGATGTTAGGTTGAAGCTGAAGGGGGCACCACATGAAAGAAAGCACAAAATCATTTTTTAGCATGCTATAACCTAAATAATAACCAAAAATGAACAATAATTACACAAAACAATAAATGGGTTTGCATGCAGAACGTGTGAATATAATCACATCCCAACTATAGCTGCCTGTAGCTATTTCTGCAACAAAGTGGAAGCTCATTTAAAATGTGGCAGCTTTCTGTTCTGCAGACACTGAGGAAAGTGTGCTGATTTAGTCCAAAGCTCCAAGCTTCCCTCCATCCATATGCAATATTGAATATTTTAAAGCCATAACACTGAAAATGAAGCAGAACCTACAATTGTGCTCAAGGGATTTGTTGGCAAACCTTAAGATATGAGCCTGACTATTTGCATTTTTATAAAAAACTTTTTAAAAATTGTTATTAAGACATGACTCCATGAAAATTTACCTTCTAATGTTCTAATAAATAAATAAATGAATAAATTAAATTAAATCAGTCAGTATACATACACAGTAGATTATGAACATTCTGAAAAATTATGAAAATTATGAAAAATATTTGTATAAATGTTATAGCATTTAGGCCTATATATATATATATATATATATATATATATATAATAAATTGTAAAATATTAGCAATCATGTACAGTGTATAAAGTATTATTAATATTATAAAACACACACCTATGTGTGTATGTTTTATAATATTAATATTTAATATATTGTACATGATTCCTAGTATTTTCATGTATTTCCTAGTATTATAAATATAAATATCGTAAATATAGATATATTATAAATATAGTAATAATACTACTACTACTACTACTAATAAATTAATATTATACTATAATATACGAGAGATATTATATAGATATTATATCATATGCTACATATAATGTTTATTCCTTTTATTTTATTTCTAGTATTTATTTGCATATCCTAATACAATGTACAAAATAATATCAACAATAAAATATAAATGACAACATTACATAATATACAATACATAATATTAAAATATATTGATATTATTTTACAATATCTAGCATCTGGAATCTGAGGGTGCAAAAACATCAAAATATTGAGAAAATCGCCTTTAAAGTTGTCCAAATGAAGGTCTTAGCAATGCTTATTACTAATCAAAAATTAAGTTTTGATATACATATTTATGGTAGGGAATTTACAAAATATCTTCATGGAACATGATCTTTACTTAATATCGTAATGATTTTTGGCATAAAAGAAAAATCAATGATTTTGACCCATACAATGTATTTTTGTCTATTGCTACAAATATACCCCAGCAACTTGAGACTGGTTTTGTGCTCCAGGGTCACATATGATACATATAATGTTTAAAGGGCTTACAGGCCACTTAAATTACCAATTACTTTGTTTCTATTGTGTTTGTAGGTGTTTTTAATAAGTGGCTAAAGTTAATGTTGCAAACCCCCTGACAAATGGGTATTTGTGCCCCTGCCAGCATCTAAAACACATCAAGCTGGTCTTTCCAACAGCAGACTCTTCATCACTCAACACATCTATTATCTTGACAAATTTCTCATGCTTCCAGCAAATGAAGTAACGATGGATTTTACAGCATCTTGTTTGACGCACACTCTCAGTGCCATTAAGAGGATTGTGAAGGAAAACAATTAACAAATATGGCAAAGGCGGAGCAAAGACGCTTCTATTGGTCGGCGCTGTGGGGGGTAGTTGGTGGTAAAAGGGCAGAGGTGAGGGAAGAGAAATCAGCTGGGAGCTAATCTACCGCACTGCGCAAAAAACACAACTATGTAATAAATCTCCTCCATGTCACCAATCACTCAATTCCCACGTGTTTCCCATGAACGGTTTAGGAGAAGGTCTAGATGTTCCAGTCTCCATCCAGACGAAGTGAAGAGAGAGCAGAGATGGGAAGCCAAGTAAGTGTGTGTTTGCGAGTGTTTGTGTGTCCGAGAGGGCTATGTTAGTCACCAGAGGGCAGCGGTAAACACAGAGCGAGTCATTCTTCAAAGAGTGACAGGTGCATTAAAAATGTCTCTTCCTGGCCACGTCCCATTCCAAGAAAAGGCCTCCTGTCATGTCCTTACTCACAAATTACGTAATCAAGTCCATATAACTAAAAAAAACCCCACCTCATTCCATATATCATCTGGAATTTCAGGTTGGAAAATGAATTTCTGAGATCAAATCGAAGCGGAGCAATTACAGGCACACGTCCACAATTGTTAAGTTGTTTTCTTCAGTCACATAAACATAAATTATGTTTTCCTATATAGCCATGAATGTCCTTCGTATGAACATCTATCGGAGTGACAGTAGAGGACGACCTTTCCTTTTCAGGAAACGACCTTTCCTTTTTTGTTTAGCGTGGAAGACATAAAAAATGCTTGATGTCGTGAAAACAAATCTTGCTGATGGTGGAGGAGGAACATCTAGAGAGCAGAATATTAGAGAGACATCTATAGCAGCCAGAACACCACATGCAAGCACATGGCAATATCTTAGCAGCCAATCATTCAGAACTCCGTAGCAACACCCAATGTTATCCTAACATCCAGCCAGAAAACTGTAGAGATTGGAGCAACTACCTGGAACGCCCTAGCAACTAGACAGTACACCCTAGCAACAACCTAATTACATAGAACACCCTAGCACCTGCCCATATCTTGCTGGCAACCAGCTAGCAAAACAACCTAGCAGTTACCTAGATCGGCTAAGCAACCACCCGAGACACCCTATAAATCACCAAGATCACCATAACAACCACGCAGAAAACTGTGGAGACAGGGGAGATGACCAGAACACCCTAGCAACCAGCCAGTACACCCTAACAACTACCCATAGCACCATAGCAACCAGCTAGCTACACCCAGGAAATCACCCAGATCATCAACGTAACCAGCCAAAATAGTGTAGAGCAATTACTCAGAACATCCAAGCAGCCAGTTAACAATACCCTCGCAACCAGGCAGAAAACCCTAGCAACAAGCCAGCACACTCTAGCAGCCACTCATAACTCCCTAGCAACCACCCAGAACACTCTAGAAAACAGATCACCACAACAACCGGCCAGAACACTGTAGAGACTGGAGCAACTGCCCAGAATACCCAAGCAACCGGCTAGCAAGGCCTAAAGGTGAGCAACCAATCAACACACAACAATATCCAGAATACCTTAGTGACCATCAAGAACATGCTCACAACCGCTTAGAACACAAAATTACTGGCTAACAACACCCAAAACACCTTAGCGACCGCAAAGAACATGCTCACAACCGCTTTGAACACAAAATAACTAACTAATGACACCCAAAACACCTTAGCGACTGCCAAGAACACGCTCACAACAGCCAAGAACACAAAATAACTTGTTCATGAGTTCGCCTGCCCAACCAGTCTTGATGGTTAATGGTAAACGAACTTGGCTTGCTGTCCTTAATGGAGGCTCGAACCCAAGGCTTGGCTTGAGCGCTGAGTTCAACTCCTCATTGCGGTACTACCTAGAGGGAGAAAAACAGAAATAGAGGAGGAGATGGGGAGGTGGAAGGATGCCGGAAGAATTGACGCTGGGATGGTGCAATGAGAGCTGCTTATATAGGCTCCTAATGATGATTGACAGGACTGAATGATTAGGCTCCTCCCGAACCTACGTTTGGAACATTGGAACACGCTTAGAACATAAAATAACTGGCTAACAACAACCCAGAGGACCTTAGCGACCACCAAGAACACAATTAGAACACAAAATAACTGGCTAACAACACCCAGGACACCTTAGCGACCACCAAGAACACAATTAGAACACAAAATAACTGGCTAACAACACCCAGAACACCTTAGAGACCACCAAGAACACGCTTAGAACACAAAATAACTGGCTAACAACACCCAGAATACCTTAGCGACCACCAAGAACACGATTAGAACACACAACAACTGGCTAACAACACCTAGAATACCTTAACGACCACTAAGTACGTCCTAGCAACACCTTAGCAACCGCTTACAACCCAATCCCCCTTTAAAAAGTTACTTTTAAAAGTAATGCATTGCAATATTGCTTTACTCCTTAGAAAAGTAACTAATTACTTCCCTTAGTTACTTTTTTTATGGCATTACTTTCTGGGCTGGGCTTGCTTGTTTGTTTTTAATATAAGAAAGTTTTATTTTTGGCAAATGTAACTTACTCTGCACTTGCTCCCGATTTCTATCAACACGGGGAGAGCTGTCAGTAAATTAATGGGAAAACAAACGTAAGTGGTGTTACTATTTTGAAAAAAGTAACTTAGATATTTTCTTGTCAATTAAAAAGCAATGCATTACTTTACTTAAAGGTAATCTGATTACGTGACGCACATTACTTGTAATGCGTTACCCCCAACACTGAGAACCAGCAATACGTGATATTTTATATGATATTTTGTCATTAGCCACTAAATATAAGACCACTTATAAATCCGCGTATGAATGAATGATTCCACTTACATCCTTTAGAGTGGAAAAATCTCTTAACAACTCTTCATCATAAATACAGCGCAATACTGGAACACCATACACCACATCTCCTGATATTCTCAATTTACTGTATATGACAACAGCAAGCACTTGATACGCCATCAAAGAAGAAGCTCTGTTATGCAACTTGCTTTAGGAAGGTGAGACTAATGCTGTTCTATAAGCCAGCATCCCTCAGAGAACAGCGTGAGCAGTGAGGTCACATCTCTCTGTCTGTTTGAAGAGGAAAGCTCTGCCCTCTACAGGAGGACAGCTGTGATGGCTTCACTCCACAAACACTACGCCATTCACACAGAAATGAGCTTTAGAGGGTGCAGAGGTCATTCCCACATCGAAGCACCATAAGAACCAATACAGTTGTATTTTATTGTATTTTTATGTCTAGACGAGTTATGTTGTTTATCTTTGAAATTAAAAAAGTAAAAAATATGAATAAAAATGTGCTTGCATTAAGAATAAGAGTGTATCGTGAAGAGAATGAGCGTTTTACTTTGAAGCAAATGATATGCGCACCCAAGTATGTTTTTCAAAAAGACTAACTGCCTGGGCAGGATCAAAAAGGAGAGAGAAATATGTAAAGCGTGAGTGTGTTTTGGAGTGTGCAGTCATTCTCGCTGTAACCCACGGGTTTGCCCGGATGAGGAGATGCTTCAGTCTCAGCAGCATATGGCGGCTCAGTGGGAGCTCCATGCAGATCTCACACATGAAACGCAGCACAAACAAGCCCACACAGCACAAACACCTACACACAGACCAAATTAAAGGCTGAAATCACACAACATCAAATCAACAAAGAGATAATGTAGTGAATTAAATAATTGTGGCTGTGGCTAAAGTGCAGCAGATTTTTGGAAAAACACACACACACGCATGTCGCATGCACGCACACGCACACACACACACACGCACGCACACACACACACAATCCTCAGGCGAAATTGCAGTGCACCAAATGCTCATCTCCGTGTTATGCCAGTACTCTTGTTAGGAGCTGTCAACCAATATACTGTAGGTTTTAAAATGACCACTGCCAATATCTAGAGGGCAGGTTTGCCTTATAGCTGAACGAATGCCAAACTATAGCTTACTGTTAAGAAATAAGATGTATATAAAATCACAAGCACATTTATTTTTCATTTTAATTGTACTTTATGAAAATATTAATTTTAAATTATTATAAATTTACCTAAAAAACATGAAAATATTTCAAAAAGCATTTTCTTTTAAAGTCGTTTTTACGCCTCATCTATCACTGAAATAACAATAAATTAATAATAATAATAATTAATAATAATAATAAAAACAACAACAACACTACTACTACTAATAATAATTATTCTTATTATTACTAATTTTATTCCTATTATTGTTATTATTATTATTATTATTATTATATATCTACTATGTATTACCCTGTTTAACATTTTAATATGTAACATTATTTATCATGACAGCATACTATCCTTATCGTTTGTAATGGCTTTTTAACTGTTTACAGATATAATTTAAATATTTAAAAAATGTATTTCTTTAAATGAGTATTTACTAGAAATATAAATACTATAATATAATTTAATTATTACATTACTTATTGCTGTTTACATACATTATTACATTTAAATATTTTTTATTTACAAATTACATTTATTAAATATAATACAATATTACAAATATTACACAATTACATATTACAATATGTACATATTAATTTAAATCCGTATCTATTATAAATAATATAATTCCACAATAATATAATACACACACACACACACACACACACATACATACATACATACATACATACAGCTATTATTACTGTCAAACAATTTGCAAGCACTGCATACGCACTGGACCTCATTTGTGAAACATGAAATTAATTCATGTCCTTGTAAATTGTTCGTAAAGCTATGCTTACAGTCGGAGTGAAGTGAATGTGTAAATTTGGTAGAAATAGATTTACTAAAATTCTTTGCGTGTGTTTCATAAATGCGGTCCAGTGACAACAGAGGTGAGCTTCCACACAAAGACAACCCGGTTCAATTAAAACAGAGAAAAGGAGAAAAGAACAGCTCTGGTACAATACGGCAGTGAAGCATCGCTCAGTCTGAGTCTTTGTGTCTGAGATCTCCAGGGGGCTTAATACCACTCAGCTGAGGAGGCAGAATCCCTTCCATTAGAGCAAATTAACAACAACATGGCTGGTGGGGGGTCAGTAGTAAACGTTTAGTTGAACGCTCACCAAAATCTACTCATCAAATCCATCTGCATTTAGCAGATCCCGACAGTGACGCACCTCATCCGCTAGACAAGGACTCTGAGCGATACACCTGAGAAATTAAAAACAGCACCGTCTGAGATTCATTTGCGTCTGAATCTAATAGTTCTGACAGCTGATCAATAATAGATCAATAGCATGAATCATCTGAGATTTTGGATTGATTTAGTTTCTTAGTGTTGTGAAAAACACAAGCACACAACCTTGATTGGATTTATTGTGGACCAGTCTAGGATGCGTTGGCAAAGCGTTCACACCCGAGCCACAGAGACGTGTCGATGACTGAAACCCAGCTGATCTTCTGCCCCGAAACTGGGCTTGGATTCCAGAATCCTTTAGTCATAAATCCAGCATGGATGCCAATATCGTCACTGGGATTTACAGCTGACCCTGTATTTCACCAGTGTGTCACAGAGAGCATGTGGGAGACTGGCAAAGACAGTCGTTCAGGATAACCAATGTTATTTTAATACAACTGATGTATTTTCATAGAATTTCTGATTATTTTTACTATTTTCCGTTTTATCTTTAATTTGAGTTAAAGTTTCAGTAATTTTGTTGCATTTTTTCCTTTTTATTCGTTTTTAGGTCTATTTTTTTAGTGATTTTTTAAAATGTATTAGTTTATGTTGTTAGTTTTAGCTATTTTATTTCAATTTAAAGCAAACAAAAATAATTGAAATGAAATAAGTTCACATTTTCATTAAAGCTGCAGTCCGTAACTTTTTTGTGTTCAAAATTTACAAAATATAATAAGCGAGTACACCATGAATCCATTTTCCAAAACGTGTTTTTGGCTTGTCCTGAATCACTACTGTACACCTTTAATTAGTTTCCATAATTTTTTCAAGGATATATATATATATATATTTTTTTTCTGAGTGATATATTTAACTAATTTAGCAATTGTATTATCTCATGTATTTATTTATTAATGAATTTATGTATTATTTGTATAATGTATATAATGTAGAATGTATAATTTTATGTATTATTATTATTATTATAATTTACAGCTTTCGTCCTCCACTTATTGTAATGTATATATTGAAGTATGCTTTTACGGGAGACAGATAAATGGAAGCAGATGACCTTCACATGTGCCGCTCCAGCAAACCTGGAGGACAAGGATTGGAGCTCTAGATTTTATCATCAGGAATCAATTCACTCCCTTCTCCTATTAACTGAAATAGTTTGTCGACAAAGCAATGTGTTGTTTAAAAGGAATATGAAGGAATTTGACTGAAATAAAACACTTAAAGGGGTTATCGGATGCCCATTTTCCACAAGTTGATTTGATTTTTTAGGGTCTTAATGAAATTTTTCAATGGTAGTGTAACAGTGTGTCAAGACAGGAAGGCGCGGGAGACAACAGGAGATTTCATCAGAGGTAATATTTAATAGAAAACCCAGGACATCAGGAAATACACACTTCAACATAATTAAGATCGGACAAAGATGGCAACGAAACTGAATGCTTATAAAGAACAGGAAACAAAGGAGAAAATGAGATGATTAATACAAAACAGGTGAAAGGAATAAACGATGATGAACTTAACTAGAAGAGGAAACCCCAAATAAGGACAAACAGGAACTAAACAGAAACCAACAGTCGCTCTGGAGGCTGGAGCAGAGCCAGGACAGGGAGGAGACAAGGGAAGCCTCCAGGGCGGATCAGGAGACTCGGGAGGCCACGGCGGATCAGGGAGCTTGGACGGCCAATGACAGGCGGACAGAGATATTCTCTGATGGCGGGCTTGTCATACTCTCTGCCGGCGGGCTTGGGTTGGCTGCGAATGGTGGCGGACTTAGGTTGGCCACGGGCGGCGAACTTGCATGGGCCACGGATGGCGGCGGATTCGGGAGAGCCGCGGACGGTGGCGGACATGACTCTGGTGCCGCAGAGGGCAGCAGGCTTGACTTCTGAGCCACGGACGGTGGCGGACGAGGGAGAGCCGTGGACGGCAGACTTGCGTTGGCCGCCGATGGCGGCTGTCTTGAGGTGACCTCGGACGGGACTCCGGCTCGGGATCTGCCTGATTTGAGAAAGGGGATTTTAAAATAGGGATTTAAAAAAAGCACTGGGTGGATTTTTATCATTATAGGGTGGATGTGTACACACACTTCCAACACACATTTATGTTCAAACAACTTGTAAAGTGAATTTTGCATCCGATGACCCCTTTAAATCTCTGAGGAACATTTTTTTTTTTAGTTTGTTTTAATCATTTAAATGTGTCCTTACAGAAAACATGGTGACAAATTTGGCAAGATACCTGTATTTTTTTCAATGAAATTATTCCTGTTAGATGGTTTCTACTGCAGTAGTGCTTTCTGTACATAACTGACTCGCTGCCACAAAGGGAGGTGTGCATAGATAAACAATGGAGTCAATAAGATGCTTCAGCATCAATAAAACCTAATTACTTCTCTCCTTGAAATGCTGTTGACCTGCAAGCTAGTTGACTAATGTGTAATGTCCGATTTGCCAATGAATCGTTCTATTGAGCCGATTCTTTTAAAACGATTCAGTCAAATCAACTCGCAGATTGTTTGTGCATCACTCAGATGTAACGGAAGACTTTGTTTGGGAGTAACAAAACAACAATTTGAATGCAAAAATGACACCTCCTGTCCTGGAACTTGGTGAATCGTTTTTTATCTAAATGAACCGATTCACTAAAATGAATTGGACATCCCAGCACTATCAAGTGTCTATTTATAGTACTGTATGAGACATGACACTTTAAACCTTTGATGGTAATATTGGATAATTTCACCGGCTCCCTCGTTCAATCTCGTTCAGCAAAATGAGCAAATTTGTTTAGTCATTTGTTCATTTTAACTCATTTGAGATAAAATGCCATCAATATCCAAACATCCAAGAGTTCACATACGTTATCTTTGATAATAAATTATATGATAGGGGAAAAAGCAATAAATCTAATAATAGAAATCTAGAAACACAAGATTACCTCTGGAGCCGTTCTTAATTTTTCACGTGACTTTGTCATCGTTCTTAAATAACGCATCACAATATATGATGAACCAAATAAATCTTACACACAGCATTGTGCTATGTCATTACTGAGACGGAAAGTTCCCTTAATAGAAGTTTCTTTTAAAACTGCTAGTGTGAACAAACCATGAATTGCTTCTACCACAGCTGCCATTTTCGCATTACATAATCCTAATAGTTGATGTAAAATAGGCCAATACAGACTGATGGTGACATAAATTTGTACTGACAGTGGAGTCAGCAAGATCCTATTAAAGAGCTGTCAGACTGCAGGCTATATCTTGGAATAAAAACATACAAGGAATTCTCTAACAGTAAACCTCTAGATACTGTACAGTAATGCCAAAAAGTAGCTTTTCCCAGTACTAGCTTCTCATTTCTCAGTCATTTTGGTAATGACTGTTAACTTGTGTCATTGCCATTTTTAATAGATACATGAAGGTGTTGTTTTAACCACAGAAGAGTAACCACAGGTCATTAAAAACAATGAACTCACAGCAAAGATGATATAACATTTCATAACTGCAATAGTGAGCATGTGTGTCTGTTACTAGAAGTTTGCGTAATATCTGCCGACTGAATTCTTAAAGTGCTACTCCATATGTCGAAGCTCGTGAAGGCTTGAGGGGGCACGTGGTCACATGGACTTCCCAATTTTCAGACTCTGACCTGACAGCTGGATAGCTCTCAGCGGGGCCCCTCTGGCTCCGGGAAACCAATCATCCTTATGCACATGCATACACACACACACACAACACTGACACACCACCACCAGAAACACATGAATTTCGTACTGCATACTCATACCGAACATACAGACATCCAATATACACAACGCCACACATCGTAGATCGCACATAAACGCACTGCACATTTCTGTAAATGGGTTTTTACAGTAGAGAGGCCTATACTGTATTGCATTAGCAATGGGGTAAATCTACCTTGTAATGGTCATTTTTTAAATTAAATTTAGTTTAAATTTTATGTCAACCCTGTTACTTTTCTGAGGACATAATTATGTCTCAATATAAATTAAAATGAATTTACATTTACATTTATGCATTTAGCAGACGCTTTTATCCAAAGCGACTTACATTGCATTCAAGTTACAGTTTTTATATTTTATCAGCTCTTGCTTTCCCTGGGAATCGAACCCATGACCTTGGCGTTACTAGCGCCATGCTCTACTATTTGTTTTAATATACAGTATGCTAGCATATTATGTTCTTAGAAAGGTAACAGGGTTGACAACAACGAGTCACAAGTACAACTACAACATGTTTGTTAGAAATATAATTTAATGCTGATACTTCTACAAATTTCCACTTTTTCATTTTCAGATGTTTGTAACAAAAAAATCAAGGTAACAGGGTTGACATTTTAAGATAGCCTCCTACTGAAAAAACGTGAAAACGTGATAAGACACCATAAAAGGTTTACTTCTTGAAACTATGATGATGATGTCATTATGGTGTATTATAGTTCTACACCACACACCAACACACTACACACTTCTGTAAATGGGTTTTCACAGTAGGGGCCTATATACGCTATGAATGCATTACAAATATCCCCTAACATAGCATTTCTGCACACATATAGTATACGCTCTGAAATGCATGTTCGGGGTCACTGTGTCTGATATTTACTGATATCAGAAACCACACACACACAGATTTGCTAGGATAGAAATGATATATTAGCGATGGGCTTATAGCTATAAAATGTATCATTTCCAGTTTTGAAATGGTGAGTTTAAAGTAAACATTTGTAGTATTTTATCTGTCAACCCTGTTACTTTACTGGGGACATAATTATGTTATAACATGAGTAAAAAATAATGTAGTTTCAGATAACACATCTCAGTATAAATTTATACATTTTTATATATGTTAGGATACAATTATCTTCTCAGAAAATAAACGGGTTGATTTTACAGTTTAATTTGAGAGTACAGGTTTGTTCGCAATGTCCCAAATACAACTACAAGGTGTTTATTGGAAATAGAATTCAATGCTGATGTTTCTGTAAATTTGCATACTGACAAACTTCAGCTTATCCTTAAAAGGTTTAATTATTGAAGTGATAATGTCAAATTTGAATGGTAACAGGGTTGACAATGTTACAGTTTCATTTGAGATATGTGTTTGTTTATTTATTTGTATTTTTTTACAATGTCATTGAACTACAAGGTAGAAAGAAAGAAAATGCAATGTTGAAATTTCTACAAATATTCACTTCTCAAATATCAAATGTTTGCAGATAAATCAAGGTAACAGAGTTGGCAATTTGAGACATTTTAAGATTGTTTCCTACTGACAGACTTGACAAAACAGTGATAAAAAGAGAACACCTCAAATTGTCCTTGAAAGATTTACATCTTAATATGATAATGATGTCATTGTCGATTTATGAAAGAGTTCATTACTTAAAAAAAAAGTAAATATGATGATAACAGGGTTGATATAACCTAGAGACGCAGTTTCAAGGGTTTTAAAAACACAACTAAAATCTAAATATATATATACAGTGTTTAATACAGGGTGGAAACAGGACAAAAAGGCTTATTTATCATTTAAAAAAGACAAAAACAATTGTTAGTCATTTTTTCAGATGCATATGAGGATGACAAACAGCACCTGCTTTATAGAATGGCCCCATGACACACAGTAAACACGCTTCTTCTCATCTTTCACTGATCAAACGTGACACACACTCTCTATACATAGGCACACACACAGCACTGCCGCACAGAACTAAATGTTCTCTCCATCCCATCTATAGGGACTCTCTCGCCATAGTAGTGAGCTTCCAGTGACACTCAAGGTAACACCACCCTAAAGACAAAAAAACAATCACCTCCTATACTCATTCCCCTCCCGTTCACCTCCTTTCACTGTCTCTGTGACATATAGGTGAGATACACCTCCCTCCCTTACTGCTCCTCCTCCTCTTTCTGTCTTTTCAGCTGCTGCATCCACCCCCTCCTCAGCGTACGCACCTCATTCAAGGGTAGCCCCCTCTCCTCGCCTCTCACGTGCTGGGACACCTCTGTCCCCATTCCTGTCTTAGCTTTCTCAGCCCATCTCACTCTCTCTGTCCCTCACATATGCAGATCGGTTAATTCAACTGCAGTCTCGTCTCCGCTGCAATTGCAGCTGCAGCACTTTTTCCACACTGAGCAGGGCGCTAAGTGCTTATGCGAAGACAGTGAGCGCCCCTGTTCATATACTGCAGCCTAAATGTGTGTCGCTATATGTTTTATAGTTCTAAAAGGCCAGATTAGCATGTAACTGATTAAGATGTACTCTGTTTCACATAATTTCTTGTCAAAGAACATCAAATTGTTTTAATAGTAATTAACTAAATCATTGTGGATTCAGTAGCACTCTTTGGATTAGTATTAGCTTTGTTTGCAGGCCTCCATGTGGCTTTTGCAACAAAACACTTTTACACTTTTGAGAGAGCTGGAAATATGCTGCTTGAAAAATACATGTACGTGTCCTTTTGCATTCATGTCCTGAGATTATGATTGTAACAACTACAGTAGTAACAAGTACAGTTCTCTAAAATATGACCTGAAGTAATATACCTAATGGTGTCATAATTGATTATTGTATTGAAGTTTGTTTGTTTTGTTTTTACTTGTTTAGTAGCAACAGGTATATCTGAAATAGTTGAGAAAAACAGTCAAATACAAATACAAAAATCTCAAGAAAAAAAAAAATATGAATATAATAAAAAAAATTATTAAAACCACAAATACATTTGCAACTGGAATACCTAATATATAAATAAATAGCATGTGTCTCACATAGCACACTAATAAATAAACCTCAAAAACCTAAACTAAAAAAGCTCAAATACACCATCAGTACCTCCCAGCATGCACGAATGCTCAAATACCTCAAAATCCTTATGAAAAAATTCAAATACAGTGTCAAATTGACTACTTTTATAAAACATATTTGATTATTTTGTGAACTTGTGGCCTTATACCTTGACCACTGATTTCCAGCTAATGAAAGTAAATGGAAACTGTCAAACTTCAAAAAGACACAAAAAGCACCATAAAAGTGTTTCATACAACTTGTGCACTACATATTATTTATTATGAAGCTAAACGGTAATATAAGACACATTACTCATTAAACACATTAAAACATGGCTGATGGCATCGTTTAGTTTTTTTGTAATTTTTGCAGCCTCACTCCCCATTCACTTTCATTCTATGAAAAAAAAATGGCCAGGACATACTTCAAAAATTCACCTTTTGCAAAGAAATACAGTCTCGGAGATAGTGGTTGCATTTTGGCAAATTATCCCGTTTTATAAAGATATAACCCTCTTGTTCACAGGAATTCAGGAGGATGAATGAATATGCATTGCGAAAATGGCTAATGTGTTTTACAATTACCCTAAAAAAGCATGGAAAGCCTCAGAGGGGTTACTGAAGCGCAGCAAAACGGTAGTGATATCAATTTACGTTCTATGATAATTTCTGCTCCTGTGCCTTAATATTGGCTTTCAAGGTGAAATTAAAAAAAAAAAGTAAATGGAGTGATTGAATGAAGATGAGAGGTGGAGAGCTGATATCGGCAAAAAGGAGAGGAAGGAGACCGTTCATGAGATGAAGAGATGGATAGAAGGAATGATTGGAAGAGAGAGAGTCTCGCTTGACCAGAGTTATGTGATGCATTTCACAGTGCTGCATTTCTCCTTTGCCCTCTCTTCTCTCTGCTGTGCGGTTTTCTGCAACCTATGCACTAACAACTGATTCATGCTCTCCATGAGAGAGAGACCGGCACTCGCCAACACAAATGACAGCAGGAGTGGGCACTCTGCCAAACGACGTGACTTCAAACACTCCAATTTTATTGCATGCACACATGCATAAATAAAAATCGAAACATCAGTGTTAAGAATGTTTCAAACGCAGCTTATTCTGTCTTATTTTCTTTTCACCTTCCAATCAATTACAGACTGACAAGTCCTACATTTTCTGCTCATACTGTTTAAATAAACAAAAAGTAATAATTAAAATAATTAAAAAAAATTATATTTTGTTTTCCATGATAATATTTCAATTGTTCTGTCTAAACCTTTGCTCAGATTTGTATAGGTGAAAAAAAAAACCCATACAAAAATACAAGATGGTTGGAAAAACTACTGTACATATTTTGCACACAAACATTTTCACATTCTCTTACAAAAGTATTGCGTTCCCCCAAGCAACTTTAAAGAGGGGGTCTAATGCCATCTCATGCATTCAAAGTTATTTCCACTGTTAAAGGGCTAGTTTACCCCAAAATGAAAATTCTGTCATTAATTACTCACCTTCATGTCGTTCCAATCCTATAAGACCTTTGTTCATCTTTGGAACACAAATTAAGATATTTTTGATGGAATCTGAGAGCTCTCAGACCCATAGACGGAGTGTGTGTAAGGCTTAGCCTTCCCCTGGCCATGGGGACTTGGGGCAAAAATGCCCCTGCACAAACAAATTAAATTTATTACGTCTGTTGCAAACAAAGCGAAGATGAATAGACAGTGTCGATTGTGGCATTAAATTAAGATCTGCTCATGTTGCATGCACCATATTTCATTTTAGACGTTTTTACAGTGTTGTGCATTTTAACCAATCCCACACAATTCTGTTGAGCTTTGGAGTGCGATGGCTAATCAGAGGCGTTCTGATGAGCCATCGCAGTTTTGAGTGCACGTGCGTTCTATGACTGAATTCTGGACTCTTGCTAATTCTCTCATCATAAACAACAAAGCACAGATATATGTACAATACAAGTAAGAGATTCATCATTTCACAGTGTATACAGCTTCATTGATTATAACCAGAGTTAAAAAATGTATTCGCTGTTTGAATAACCGTGGAAAGGAAACGTTATTTAGCCTGATTATCCATTTTTATTTTTTATTGTAATCACGTTAAATACAAATTCAGTCCCATTAAACACCCATGTCTGGTTCTTGCCTAAAAAGATGAGTTTATGATGTTTTTTGGCTGTTTTTTGGCGCATGCTGAATGTTAACAATACTCATTATGCAAGATTTCTCAGGGGAATGCAAAGGTGTTGCAAGGGAATGCAAAGTTTCTTGGGGGAAAAACAGCATAATCCAGCCTAAGCTGGTTTGCTGTTCTTAACTGATTTTAGCTGGTTTTCCAACCTAGTATGAATGAATGAATGAGGTATTTATATAGCGCTTTACTGTGTATTGCTGTACACCCAAAGCGCTTTACAATCATATAGGGGGGTCTCTCCTCAACCACCACCAGTGTGCAGCATCCACCTGTATTTATCTGGGGATCCAACTTGTCTCCTAGCACGACCAGCTGAAAAATTGCTGACATAAGCTGCAAGACCAGCTAAAACCGGCTAAGACCACCAAACCATTCTAGACTGGTTTAAGATGCCTTTTCAACAGAGAATGCTAAAATCTGCAATCAAAATTAAGAGATTTTAAAACCTCAACCATTTCTTATTGAATATTTCTAACACTAAAATATCTGAGCTATTCCACTTTATGCTTTTATTGCACGCTAATAGTCTCATTATTGGTGCTTGCTAAGGCAACCATCATTATTATTGTAACTTATTATTATAATAGTATTATTATTGAGAGTCATTGTACATAACTCACCTTGCACCATGTAATCAACCTGAATAATTACTCAAATGATGTGCTTTTAAAATCAATCAGATGTAAAAATGTTGTCTAGCATTATTGTGGGCTGTTTTTGGGCCACTAAACAACCATTCATGAATCAAATTTTAGAAACCACCAAGCAAAGCTCTAGCAACTATCAAAGACACCTTAGCAACCACATAGCAAAAGCCTAGCAACCAAACTGGACACTTGAGCATTCTGGCAGCGAGTTTTATTTATTAGCATCAGTGGCTAACCCTGCTCTCTCTGCAGTGGGTGGCTCTGTGTGTTTCTCTCTGTTCTGTCTTTCAGTCGAGCGAGTGGCAGCAGTTGAGAGGTCTTCACTCAAGCATTGCTGCGGCATCATCACTCACTGTGTGCCGGAATGTTACTCTCATCAGCTGCGGTTGGCATTCAAGCCCAGTCAGCAACTTTCCTCCTGCCTGTGTATGTGTGTGTGTGTGTGTGTGTGTGTGTTCTGCTAAGAGAGAAATATGTACAGTATTAAAGAGCAGGGACCTGGCCGGTGATACCCCCTTATTTCACTGAGATGTTCTGGAGAGGCCAGATATTTTAAGCGCAGGCAGAGCTACAGCGTTTTAAAGGGGTTTAATGAACCGGTTCTAACTCACTTCACTAAAGCCGACAGCCTTTGTGGAGGAAGCTTTGTTGGAAAGCACATTTGCTCAGTCACTTGGCATTGAACTAACCCAGCCGCCTTTAAATTTAACTTTATGCAAATGAGCAGTTACACAATTCCGCAACCACCAATAGAAGCGCAGACAGTGGAGGTCATAAGGATCAGTGTAATTTTAGTATTATTTATTTACTATCATATTTATTAATATTTTAAATTAGCTTTTATTTTTATAGTTTTAAGTTTTCATTTCGTTTCAGTCATTTTGTTATGTGCTTTGGTAATTTTTTTTAATTCATTTTACTTTTTAGCTTTAAATTATAGTTTTAGAAATGTTGGTACTTCACCTAAAACTTATTTATTTAACTTAGTTGCCAATTATTCCAAATAATGAAAATGAATTTGAATAGTTTTAAAGTGCCATGTTGTTTTAATATTTGCAAGAGTAGCACTAGACTAAAGTAAAGCAAGACATTCATGCATACACTTTTAGGAATCATCTCAATCATTTATTAGTCAATAAGGCAATACATTATGCATGCATAAAATGTGTATTATTTTAATTAAAGTTAGTTATAAATGATTAATGATGCTCCAGTCTCAATTCATCGAAAGCTCTGTGGCCTAATTTTAAAGTAACATGAAGATTTCAGTGAATACATCTGAGTTAACTGATTGCAGCATTGCATGATAACATTATGTAACTCTGACAAATCTGAAAGGCTAAGATGATATTCATCATTAACTTTGTTAAAAATTCTCGCATGTCTAGCACTACAAGTATGTTTCAAGTACAAACAAACCTATTCAAACGGAATCCAAAAGAAGCATTTTTATAATGAACTAAAAAAAAGAAACATCTGACAACTAAGATATTCCCTTCAGAAAAGCCCTGTTCAACCAGAAAGACATAATTTCATCCATAATTGCAAAGTGTGAGAGACTCATAATGGCAAAGTGGAATTTACTCACGGAAGTCCCACTCAAAGCTCATTAGAATAATAATCATGTTAGAGTGCATTTCCTCAGAGGAAGCGAAGCAATTTGTGAGACATCCTGGCGTACTTCAAATCCCAGGTGTTTTATATGCAAACGGAAACCCACTCCGGTGTATCCCAGTGCAGGAATCAGATTCAGCAAGGTGTTGCATTAAGTATGAGCCCATGAAGTATCTATGAGGCATTCAGACAGTCTGCGCAGTGTGAACATGACAGACTCATGTAACATTCATGGAGGGAAATGTAATTTAAAAAAAAATTTTAGATAGAGATTTGTTGGACGAGAGTTGTGATAAATACACAGCATGCAAGGAATAGTTCACCCAAAAAATGTCAATTCCATCACAATTTAATAACCCTTGTGTGGTACTAAATGTTATTTTCTTTCGCAGAACACAAATGTAGGTGCTTAGCTTAATGTTTTCCATACAATGGAAGTGGATGGGGACTGGGGCTGTTGAGCTCCAAAAAGTGCATACAACTTAGGCATGATATTCCAAGTCCTCTGAAACCATATGACAGCTTTGTGTGAGGAGTAAAGGTAAACGAAAGCCATTATTTACTGAAAACTTTCTGACAATGTTCCTTTTCATTGCACCAGATGACAGATTTTCTGCAAATAACTACTTAAATTTCTGCTTTTTTGTGCACACAATGCTATCAGATTGTTTCAGAAAACATGCAATATAATACAGGAGTTGTACGGATTACTTTCATGGTGTTTTTTAGTCACTTTTGGATCAACATCGCCAGTCCCCATCCACTTCCATTTTATGGAAAAGACCAGCTTGAACACTCTGCTAAAAATCTTTTTTAGTGTTCAATGGAAAATCTAGCATTCTAATCTCAAAGTATGACCTTAGAACGACACAACAGTAAGAAAATGACAATTTAAATTTTTAAGTGAACTGTCCCTTTAAAAGATCTCCTCCTATATCCATTGACCCTTGATATACATTTACAAACACTTATGAATTGACTCCAGCTGTGTGTTTGTTAATAACATATGCAATAATTGTGAATAAGTGGACTTATACAATTGTGCATGTCATGTTCACTCTTGCAGAAATTCCCCAGAGCAGCCATGCAGACATACTGGTACATGTGCATTTTCATAAACAAACAGTCACGCGACACACACACACACACACACAGTGATAGAATCGCTTTTCAGATAGCCTATATGTATACTTGCACACTGAGTGCTGACACACAACATCTATATGGGTGCAATCTCATTTGAATACACACTGACACACACACAAACATGCCACACACACTCCCTCCCCCACACACGGAAGCATTACTGCAGTGGATGCAGTCTTTAACTCACGTTGGAGTCCAGCAGGTCGATGCTGTCCAGGCTCTTGCTGCAGTGGATTCGGCCCTTGATTCTGCGCAGGGATGGTTTGCCGTGGGCCGATCCCTCAGATTCATCCAGCAGAGAGGTGTTTTCTGGGGTGGCGATGTAACCGTGGATCTTGGGATAGTAACTAAGAAAGTGACAGACAGTGTGTGTTAGAATATGGTGCAAATTTAATCTCCATTAAAAAAAATGAGCACAACCAGTGGAGTTGCGTTAGTGAAATGGAGTGAAAGGGGTTTGCTTACACTGCAGGCCCGTATTTGTCTTTGTCGTGTTTGGGGAAGACCCTGAAATTGAAACACAAAGAGACAGAGAGAAACACTTTAAATTTCATAAAAAGAAATGACAAAAAACTATGAAAAAAGAGACATTTATAAGGATAGTTCACACAAAATGGACAATTCTGTCATCAAGACTTTCTTCTGTGGAAATAAATAAGATATTTTGAAGAATGTTTTAGCTTTTTGTCATTGACTTTCATTTTAGTGAGACTTAAAGTAGTACAGGTTTGGAACGACATGGGGTAAATGAAGACAGAATTCTCATTTTTGGGTAAACTGTCTAATTTTCTAATAACATGCTTTTTTATGATGTACAGGTTTAGATTAAAAATGCAATTTTTGGGAGAGTTTTGTCAATTCCAAGCAATGTTTAGTTTAGACATGACTGTCTCTGTTACTCTTTGAAGGATAATTAAAATTAAAATACAGAAACAGAAATATGAAATAAATAAATAGTTACAAAGGGCTTTCATTCTGCCTACTAGGCTTTGCTGTTCTGAAGGAAACCAAAAAGTCTTTTAGCGTAACAGTTTTAACCCTTGTGCGACCTTATGGACATTTTTGTCCATTTCAGTTTTGTTTTTGTTATAAGTGTGCCTGTGTTAATGCCAACTGCATACATTTTGGCTCAGGTGTTTATTTTTATTGGAATTTTAATATTTCACCCTCATTTCCTTCAAAAATCTATTTTACCCTCCGTACAAAAAATACTCCCACTCAGGACCTTAAGGACAAAAATGTCCCCATTGAAACCCATTAAAACTGCTATTTTTCTCGCAGTGCCGTTTAACTGTAAAATTATGCAATTTTTGTTAATAGGCTTTCATTCTGTTGGCAAGGCTTCAAAATAAAAATGTTTACTATTTTTTTTACCGGATGGTGGCATATTTTCAGGTTTGGTCTATAAAGGGTCTATAAAGCAAATACTTGCTTTATTCCTGTTTTCTGCTTCTGCATATTATAGAGCCAATTGGATAAATAATGCAGCTATAATTGTGTGGGTGTGTTGGTATGGATGTCAGAGTGTGGTTTGTATGTGTGTCATAAAAAAAAAATGTGTGTGTGTTCTTGTAAAAATTGAGAGCGATAAACTCTACTGTAAATCACAAATCAAAGCACTGTGTGCAGCAGCAGAGTTTTGCTGGCATCTAATGGGGAAAATTGGGTACTGCGCCCAAACTAAATTTTACTGAGAGCTCATTTTTTGAGATATCAACCTCAAATTTGGAACACAACTTGTTTAGATTTATAGCTTTGATTTTCTAGCAGGTTTAGAGTTCAACATGTTTCATATATAAAAGATTAATAAAATAACAAAATATTGTTCATAAATAATTTTCATAAACTTAAACCTGTATAACTTTTTTTTGTTTCACTTTTTAAACTTCATCAATAATCTGCCATGGGTCTTCTTTAAAATGAGACCACACTTAAGTCTCTGCTCCCAAGCTTCCAATTTTTTATGACCGTTTTTTTGACACGGACATTTTTGTCCACTATGGACCTAAGTGTAACTTTTTTTTATTGATGCACAAGGGTTAAACAATAAAAAAGGGTGGGAAATTTTGATATATGCTACAGTAATATACATTTTATACAACATTTTACAGACTGGGGATCCATTTTTAATCAACAAATCAGTTTTGTCAACATGAGTCAACGTGAAATGACGTTAGCAAGTGCAATGTGACATATCTCAAAGCAAAACAGGATATTCATTCATTGAGAAAAATGCTATTGTGGCACATATCCACTGTCATTCATCCATAATAGACACAAATCTCCCACATTAATTCACACAAAGTAAAGGCCAAGCTCAGATAATATATCATAATCATGTCCCAGTAACCACTAATACACCCGCAGCATGTAAAACCAATCTAACAAACCCTAAAAAGGAAAAATGCAGTGTTTGGTGTCAATAAAATATAATTAACGTTTTGGTCATGATACCACCCACATTTTATATTTAAGTCATTTTACGTATAATTAGTGTCACATCTGTTCTGCCTGAACCCTAAAGTATCTTCCATTCAGCGAATATATATATATATATATATATATATATATATATATATATATAGATATAGATATATATTATTAAAGAAGTCTCATATGATTGTTTCATTCACTATAGTTAAGTTTCAAAACAGGAAAGCACGGAACCAAATTAATGAAACATAATATAAAAGACAAAATTGCAAAGCATTCTATTAATAATGTAAACTAAATGCTGATAATATGGGAATCTAGTTTATAAAAAGGGCAGAAATGGCTTCAATAGTTAAAACAAACAAAATGTGTTTCTATATAAAATCTAAAATAAAATCACAGTTTTCCTACATTTTTGGTTTACATTGTGCACCTTCAAATGCCTCTTTGCGATACAAAGGAGAAACCTGACTTTGCATAATACCCCTAGAGCACATGGTTTACAGTAGCTGTGGTAGGATTTAAGACAGTCCCTGTACAGTAGAAGAGGCCATTTGGATGCCTTGTACCATAACCGCTCGCACCATGTTTGTGAAGAGGATTTGTTGGAAACCCCTGCAAAACGAAATTCAATATGGCAAATCTTCTGTTTCAATGCGCTGACTGGGGCACCAATGAATAGAGACCTCATTTCCATATTAAGAGGTAGATTAAGGAAGCCTCCTGGGCTGTTGCTAGCTTCTGGTTTCGAAGAATACCATAAAATGAACAAGAATTGAAGAAGCATCTAAAACGCCTCCGCTGAATTGTAATTTAGAGCGTTAAATGAGATCGGCAGAAAATGGAAGAGCAAATAGAGGACAAAGACATTAGCGTGACAATGAGGTTGATGTTGGCCTGAGGAAACCAAGTGAGGTCTCACCTTCAGGTAACTCATTCAGTTCTGGGAATGAGTTCAAGGACAAAGCTTCTGCTGTGTTCGCACATATATGGAGTATTTATACCAGAAATGATACATAAAAACAAGTATGCAAAGCTAACCGTTAGCATTCCAATCCTTCTAAAATACAGGAAATATGTACATCTTGGCTGTACATGCAAATATTTCTTCACTCACAAGCAAATTACATTTGGACAGTGCTAATTAGCTGATAGCACCAGAAAAACAGTCATAGTCATACACTAGAAACTATCTTGAGCTGTGATATGAAACAACATCTGCCATCAGGTATACAGCCCAAAGTATATACTTGATGCAGTTGACATAAATTTTGTCACCAGCATAGTATGTGCAGCTCTTTTTGACAGTCAAAAATGAAACAACAACAGCACCAAACTGCTGTAGCCGCGACAAGGGGCGTAGCCAACATTTCAGAAGTGAGGGGGACAGAAATATTTGATATATTCTGTACTATAGCCATAAAACCTACCAGTCAAAGGTTTTTGAACAGTAAGATTTGTAAAGTTTTTTAAATAAGTCTCTTCTGTTCACCAAGCCTGCATTTATTTGATCCAAAATACAGCAAAAGTCGTAATATTGTGAAATATTTTTACTAGTAAAACAACTGCTTTCTATTTGAATATATTTTAAAATGTAATTAATTGCTGTCATCAAAGCTGAATTTTCCAGTCTTCAGTGTCACATGATCCTTAAGAAATCTTTGTAATATGCTGATTTGATGCGCAAGAAACATTTTTTAATTATCAAATTATCAATATTTAAAACAGTTGAGTAAATTTTTTTCAGGATTATTTGATGAATAGAAGGATCCAAAGATCAGCATTTATCTGAAATAAAAAGCTTTTGTAACATTATACAGTATTCAAAAGCTTATAGTCAGTATGTATATACAGGTGCATCTCAAAAAATTAAAATATCGTGAAAAAGTTCATTTCAGAAGTTTTTTTGTTTTCATTTTGATGATTAGAGTTTACAGCCCATGAAAGTCAAAAATTCAGTATTTTATTCAGTATTCAGTACAAAAAATGGATTTGTCCATTTATGATATATTTGTCCATATATCATTGTCTGTTAGGTCAGCGAGAAACAAGCTTTCAGACGCAGCCATATACTACTGAGTGTCCAGCTAATTTCGCAGTCCAAACCAGATGATTAGTGCTGTTACAACCACAAACAAAAGCCTACAAAAAGTCTATAATCAACTTGGGTAGTCCATTCGTTCCCGACTTCTTCCTACGTGCCTCATAAAGCTATCAGGCACAATTAGATATAGAAGCAAAGGATACCGCTTGAGCAGCAAATTTCCACATTAACATTGGCCCTCAAGTCAGTAGAACGGTTTAGAAACAAATACACAATGCTGACCACTATGCTGCCATCCATGACTGCCATCAACATTATCTTTGCTGCCATTATCACAAACGTTAATATGATTTTCTCTTCGGCCAGCAGAGAATGGCCTAAGGGCACCACAGCGAGAGCCAGGAACAAATGCAATTGTGCAAGCATGTGTTCAGCCTGGGCTGAACGTGAAATTTCTACTAGAGAGGGTTTTCTATTAGCAGGCTTTTGCTTTACGACCGCCAACCGCTAATGAAGTAAATAATCACTTTGGATGGGGATGAAAGTGGAAGGCAAAGACGTTTATTTGGCTTGATGGAGGAGAGGTACTTACAGAAAGTCTCAAAGTCTCTCAAAGGAGGGGCGAAAACTGTGCGGGAAAACCCAGAGATTAGCATGAAACGTGACCGAGACGCTTCTTCTGAACTCTGTGTGGCTTCCATCAGTCAAATGCTCACCAGGCTCACGTTTAAAAGAGTGTGTAAATGCTAAAAAGCACGTGTAAAGAGGCCTCAGGGTGGGCAACTGCCGCCTGTTTTATTCCGCCAGGTTAAAGCTAAGCTCAGGAATAGTTTGTACGACTGCGGGGGAAGAAGACCATCTGCTGTGTTTCCAGGACTGGGAACAGACAACTTCGCTCATCACAGCCGAAACTGAGGGTTTAGAAATGGCATTTCTGTTAAATCACTGGTAATGAACGCTAAAGGTGGCCAGAAATGAAGAGCCCTGATGGACCATTTGTCTTCATGATTGTAGAGGCATCTGACATTTCCTTTGATCAAAGACAAATGAGATGTGGTTTATTACAGTCACGTCCCACCGAGTCAACTGATCCAGATATGTTTCATATTTGAGTCAATCGTTTGATATCACATACAGCAAAAAAAACGAAGCATGTTGCCTGTCCATTATTATCCACAAGGGCCCTTTTAAGCAATCTTCACTTGCCTCATGAAAACTCATCTCCACTATGTGTCTCCTTTTACCTCTTTTGCTGGATTGATCCTGAAGTCTTCTGGGTGAAAGTGGACAGATATTTAACCACAGGCCAGGAGGCTCACCTAGGAGCAAATCGAATATAGCAACTCTGAAAGATGAGAAATTCTTAAGCATCCTCTGGTCAGATTTCAGAGTTACTGTGAATGCTCCTTCATACTATAAAAGTATGAAAAATATGATATCCATAATTTTTCCAGCAATTAATGAACATAAAGCCTTTTTTATTAGCACCATTTCGATGTATTGCATTGTGACATTATTTTTAAGTAATTTAAGAACATTTTCCTCTGGAGTTTGCATTATACTAAGGGGGGAAAATCATTTTTATTACTATAATGCAAACAAACCTATTGCATGACAATTTTTTTAGTAATAAGAATCCTTTATAGTAAGTAGGAAAAATGTGATATCCACTGTCAAACTGTCAAGAACATGTATGGGTTACATTTAACACCAAAATCAAAAGAAAAAAACAAGCATTTGAAGACATTCACAGTTATCTCACATGAAAATGAGGCCTATTTTCCACGTTTCCATCCCCAGTTCTCATTACCATAATTGCAAGCAATATTCCAATCAAATTACCATATCGTGAAAAACTAAAAGCCCCTGAAAATATGTTAAAGTCATTAAATGACCAATTTTATCTAATTGAAAAAAGAAAAAAAAAATCATACATACAATGATTAGAGTAATAGTTATTCACCATCAGGCCATCCAAAATGGGATTGTTTCTTCATCAAAATAGATTTTGAAAAATTTAGCATTATATCACTTGTTCCACTGCAGTGAATGGGTGCCGTCAGAATGAGAGCCCAAACAGCTGATAAATACATCACAATAATCCACACCACTCCAGGCCATCAGTTAACAGCTTGTGATGTGAAAAGCTGTTCATTTTTAAGAAACCAATCCATCATTATGATGTTTTAACTTTATACCGAGTCCATAATCCATAATAACGCTTCTTCCAGTGAAAAAGTCCATCCTCTGTTTTCCTCTCACATGATAATCCACAACATATTCGTTTTGGACTGTTACTGCTTGTAAATGTTGCTTGCTCATATTTCGCTCCTGATTCAGATTAGATGACTTTCTCACTAGAGACAGCAGCAGAACTTTTTTGGGATGAATTAATCCTGAAAGTATTTGTACAGTATTCTTGGCCATTTTGTAAGTGGCTTTGGATAAAATAATCTATTTAAATGCCTAAATGTAAATGTCATTGTAGAATGATTTTTAAGGCACATATTGCAGTACTGAGAATTGTCCAGAGAACATATTTATTAATTGTTTTTTTCCTTTTGATATTGGGGTGAAATGTGACCTGGACATGTTTTGGTTTTAATTTACTGTGATGCTACTTTTGTTTACATGTGCCACAAATCCCACTACAGCTGTGAGGTGAGAACATTCCTGTAAACAGCAGCAATGTCATGTTTCAAAATCCATGAATAATTAATCGTTACTCAAACGAGCTGAGCACCACCATCCAAACACTGCATTGCAAGGAAGTCTCTCAGGGTTTAAGGTGCCTCATCATCATTTTTGATTTATGTGAATTTGGCAAGTTTTCTAGTTATTTGGAGCTTGTTGCGTCAAGTAATCATCTCGATTGTAAATTACGTTTGCTTGGTTAATTTGCCGCTTTGATGTTGTAGCACACGTGGCCCCTCGTAGTACAGAACACCGTGGCTTCGGTTCCCCTTTAAGGGTCAACTATTACGCTACTGCTGACATGAAGTAAAATAAGCTGACCTCCGCTTAAGGGGAAAATCTTACTAAATAAACCTAACTGGCTGCTACGAGAGCCTGAGGTACTTTTAATAACAATGAAAACAAGATGAAAAATCTGGGTACTCACAACTTGCTCCTAATTAGTTACAAATGAATTACCCAGCATGCAACACTCAAATTAGCAGCCTTTACTGACCCCAAGGGGCATAAAATGCCTACGGCTGTTGAATCATTACAGGCCGACCATCTGCAAACAGAATTTTTCTTATAAAAGCAATTTAAGGACAACATCTGACAGTTTTTGTTTTTCCAATGCAATTACAACAACAAAGGCCTGGCATTTGTTATGCTAATTGGATGTTTTTTTCATCATTAGACTATTTTTGATCTTGCATCGTTTCCTTTCATTCTAAAGCATGCAATTTCAACAGCCTCTGAGAATCTTTTTTGCCCTATTAACCTCATAGTAGCAGGCGATTATGAGGTGACGTTTGGCCTAAAGACCTGCTGAGCCCAGAAAACTAGCTTAAAAAACCATCAGTCCCAACGGCAAATCAACATTTCTCAATCTAAAATAGAGGTTTTATATGAGCCTCACCACAATATGCTCTGAAGCCCACAATTTCCTGTTTATTTCAAGCCTGCAAAGTAATAAAAAGGAGTATGAGGATGACACTGTGGAGTATGATAATTATGAGAATGAAATGTGATTATGCAGAAGACATCCAATGAAAGAGGGATGAGGTTAATGAAAGAGGTTAACGAAAATCTCTAATCAATAACCAAGAAGGTCTGATTGGAAACCTGTGGAGAGGAAACGTTTTGTACAGTTGACCTTGTGAAAACCAAAAACCTTCTGACCCGATGTGAACATAAAGATGACATTCACGCTTATCTCACACAAAAATGGAGATAGCAGCCAATACAAGTTAAATAACGTCTGTGTCGACTCAAAGTGTAATCCGTAAGTCATTACAGAACCACAGAAGCAGTGGTGCTGGAGGAGTCACCATTATGAATGGAAATGAATGAGAAACCTGCACAAAACACACACACACACAGTGACAATGACATAAACACACACAAATCAATGCAAAGAAACACACGTCCATGCCTTAGCTTTTTATTTCATTTGAAATTGCACATAGTACACATACACATGAATGATGTGACATGCTTGGGTTTGTAGTAGAGTGAATCATGAATGAAATGACCAGGTAAAGAGCTCAAACTTTGCTCGCACCACTGCGGATGAGACGGAAATAGAGACATTTACATGGATAAAAAGTAAAACGTTCACTATAGTCTTTCTTCCCAGCAAGCTGCAGCGCCTCACATCCATATATATATAAATACTCACCACATATGTTTTCTGGGAGGCAGGCTACGCTTTCTGTTGATGGCAGTCACCCCTAGAGCCAGCTGCACTACAGTAATGTAATCCTGGTAATTCACCATGGTACTGTTCACCGCTTTTTTGAAACACAAAAAAATCCGCACCAGAAGCGCAGGTAGCTACTAATAATATCAGTTTATTCTCTCCTCCTACTCCCTGGCATCGGCTTCAACTGCGTCTTCCTTGTTGAACATCACAGCGCCATTTCCAGCAGCAGAAGCAGCACTGACAGGGAAAACACTCCCCGCGAGGGAGCACGCCGCTGCCACCCATCACCACAATCACTGTCTGCTCGGATCACCTAAGAGCGGAAAGCAAGCCAATCCGTTCGTTATTACTCACGAGATGGACATTCTTTTCCTGCCACTTTACTAAGAACTCTCTCCCTCTCTCTCTCTCTCTCTCTCTCTCTCTATCGCACGCGCTTGCAGCGTCCACTCGTCCGTGCTTGAGGTAGGAGTCTCCGTGTGTGTGAGTGTGAGTGTGTGTGTGTGTGGCTTAAAGGGGCATTTCACCCAAAAATTAAAATTCCCTAATCATTTAATCAGCCTAGTTTCCGCCACAGAAGGTAATTGCAAGATTTTGTCTCACAATTTTGAATTCTGCAATAACAACCCCCCCCCACACACACACACACATTTCGAGAGTAAAGGCCCCACACCAAGCAGGATAACTATAAAGATAACAATATTAGCCGATATCGTCTGTTTATTCTAAGCGGACATGCGTCTGTCGCTTTAAATTCTGGAGCACATTATAGCAAGATTCTGATTGGCTGTCAGTGTTTTTATCGAAAAAAATCGTTCTGGAAGTGATTCCAATGATATCGGTTCTCTGTGCATTTATCGTTATAGTTGTGGTGTGGACGCTGCTATTCTTTAATACTGAGAACGATTTTTAGAACTATATCTTTATCGTTATCGTGCTTGGTGTGAACGGGCCTTAACACTGTGTCCTGATTTATGTTTGCTTCACTAGGCTATTTTCACATTTAACTTCACAAACGCACGCATTTTACTTTTATATCCTTACGTCGTAAACATAACATTGTGGGTGGGACTAACAGAAACGGACGAATCATCATTTTGACAAGCGTGAAGAGGGAAATTTAAGAAACGACCTGTAATTGACCATGAAAACAAGCTTTTAATATTTTTAATAAATAAAGTTACAGTGAAATAAGACATTTATTATCGGTTAATAAATTGCATCCACTTGGAAAATTAGAATAAAGTAAAACAATAATAATAATTTGCATTGGTTTGATGTGATGTGAGCTAACCGATCACAATTATGGTAATGCTTTTTTTCCTCAGTTGGGCAGAACAAAGATGGCAGACTTGTTACTTACTTGTTCAGATGGCAATATATGGTGACAACTCTTATTTGGGTCATATTTCCAAGACATAAAATAGAATCTGTGATTGCGAAGTACAGAAAACATTGACACCTTTGCGGTGATTGACAGCTACACATTTACCTCAAAACATTAGATTCATCCGCGCTGGAGCCGTGCCGACTCACAGCCCACGCATGCAAGATAATTCCGCAAGTAACTGCAATTCCAGGGTTTCAAACAGAGATGGCGACAAAGAGGCAAAACCTACAGACTGCAGCTTTAAGTTTTGATATATTTACGGTAGGACATTTACAAAATATCTTCATGGAACATGATCTTTACTTACTATCCTAATGATTTTTGGCATAAAAGAAAAATCGATAATTTTGACCCATACAGTGTATTGTTGAGTATTGCTACAAATATACCCGTGCGACTTATGACTTGTTTTGTGGTCCAGGGTCACATATTTGAACTCGTATTAGACACGTTTAACTTTGAATAAAGCACATAATCACCTGAAATTTTGTATGCTGTTGTTATAGAAATTTTGTGTGTCGCCGTCACAGCTAATTAGGACAAAAACTCAGATTAACATGGAAAAGATACCTTTTATCGTGTGTTGCGGTGTCGCATCGTGTGTAGGACATGGTGTAAGACTACGTTTACACTGACAACGCACCGACAGACAAGACAGATCAGGTTACTTTTGGTTATGAAACAAAGTCTCCGCTTTCAAATGTTGTAATTTTATTTATGAAATTTATACAATAAATACCGTTTTGTGGCAGATCGCTATAGCGCCTCAGTTCAAGCGGCATGTGAACCGATCATCTCTTCCTCTTTACTAATTATAAGCATAAATTAAACATAAATGAACATCATAAGGGATCTTGTTTCTACCACGGAAAGACGTCGATAAGCACCATTTTCAAGTTCAGGTCCACAGACGTTAATCTACTCTACTCTCTGTCTGGTTTGTTTGTCAGACAATTTTTTTTTAATTGGTCAGATCACCAGCCAATCAAACTCCCTGCGAAGGGTCAACTGAGTGATATAAACTCGCAAATGTGAGTTATAAAGTTAGTATTGTGGGATATAAACACACAAATATGAGAGAAAAAAAAACAGAATAGCAAGATGTAAACTTGCAATTGAAAAAAGTCAGAAGTGTAAGATAAAAAGTCGCAATTACCTTTTTATTTTTTATTAAGTGGTGGAAAAAGGCTTCCATACTTGCGGTTTCGAGCTTCAAAAACAATGCAAAATTGCCATAAAAGTAATCCATATAACTATTTATCACTATCACTTCACTATTTATATGTGAGGTTTAAGTTGTTATTCACCGAAAATGATGGCATACACCCTGGCTCCATCCTCCTTGGTGTGTTCATTTAATTTTTTACTCATGAATTAATCTTTTAATACATCATTTTATTGACTTCACAAACTTCACCTGAACAACAGCATTTAATTAACTAGCTAGTTTTCTGAAACTGTAGTAACTTTGTCGCTCGTCTGTTGTTCGAAGCACATTGGTTCAACAATATGATTGTTGTTAGTGATGTTACGCAGGAGATGGTGTAATGCGATTGAATTAATGATCTAATGTCAATTATTGCTGTAAATAAGAAATATGACAACTGAGGACTACTTTGCTATTTTTGTTGTCCATTTTTTACGCTTTATTTCCAGGTGTCTAATTTAGTTGCACGTTCCCTCATACATATAGAGCATATTCGCACATTCACTCTTCAAACATGCCATTTTCTTTCTCTCAACACATTAACAAGAAACTATACTTCTACCAGGTAACAAAAATATTTTCTAAGAACGTTTTTCTAATGTTTCAGTTACATTATGAAAAGTTACTTTTAGAATGAAATTTCAAAACATCCAATTAATAATATAAATGAATAATTGTTGGCTTTAGAAGACTTATATAGTTCACAAAGCATATTGTTTTGTGTCCTGACATCTGACATCTTCAGTCATCATTCATTTTCATTAGACATTTGTATTCTTGTGTCCCACAAAGACAGAAAGTCAATATGGGTTTGAAACGGCATGAGGGCAAGTGAATGTGTTTTTCCCCCTAATATAGGTGTACTATACCTTTAAATGCAAAATACTGTAAGCTACAGTTAAGGTAGGAAAATATCACGAATAACTTCTGCATGACTATATTTACATCTATTTAAAAGAACAGGTCATTGAACTTTAAAATAAATGAAAGTAAACAAGTAAATGTATTAAACTACATTATAAAAGCATCTACGTATTAAAAGCATACATTATTGTGTCCACTAGCTCTTTTATTCAAATAGCTCTTACATCCATATTATTTACTTTTATTGCATTTCTATTGGAAAAATTATTTGTGCACTATATGAATATATGCAGTATATAGCACATGAGCACAATGACCTCACAAAACTGTGCCAAGGTGCTTGAACGGACCATCCCACTACAACTGAAATGAAATGCTCTCTCATAGCGGTCAAACACTGTAGGGTTTAATAAAGCAGTGTGCCACAAGAGGCCATGCCATACAGTGTTGTTGGCACAATGAGAAGCAGAATGGCCATAATGGCTGTAACTGTGGTAAATTCACTGTAATGCTTGGCCTCGAGTGGCTTTTATATTGCAACAGCAACGTAAAACAAACCGATGCTCAAAAGCAGTTAGATTTTTTTTTAAATCAATAATAATAACAACATAGCTCATTATTGTAAAAAAAAAAAATAATAATAATAAAAAGTAATTATACTTTAAATAATGAATGCATATAACAAATATAATACAAATTCAAAATAATTAACACATTTAACTAATAAACAATTCAAAGGTAAATTCAATTATTATTAATCAAGTAAAAAAAATATGATTTCTTAATAATGATAATCTCAATAAATAAATTATTCCACCAAATAATACAGAAGGCGATTATGTAGTAGACACATTAATATACAATTCAATTAATTTTAAGGCAACACAAAGTTTAATTGTGTTGTAAGATTTTTTATTTACTAATTTATTTTGATTCAGTTACAATAACATGATGCAATCTGCAGCTCCTCATTCATTAAAAATAAACATCTAAATGTAGTCATCATTTTTCAGATGAAGATTTCCCTCATTCATAGTGAGTAGGAAAATGCAAAAGAAATCTAGAAACGTAATATCTGGAGAGCAGTCCCCCCTTGGCACTGCAATACACACCCAGTCAACATCCACAAATTCTGTTTGGGGAATAATTTTCTATTCAGCCAGCCTCAGATTGGGCTGGTGGTGCAGAGCCAACGGGTGATTCCCGTTTTGAGTTAACCAGATTGCATGACTGCAATGATATAGATATAGCTTAGACTTGGATTAGATTGGTTAGATTGGCCAGTTCTTAAGAAACTCTTATTTTTGATGTAATGTGCAACACTAGTTGTGGTGGGTATGTGCAGAATAATGGGCTAGAAGGAACACAAAGAGTAGGTGCTGAATCTTGTGGAGGTAGATTGTAATTACGGTGGTGACGTCTCTAGCGGTGTCAACCCACTGACTCGTGCACCAGCGCTTCATCTGCAATTATTAAAGGATAATTGCATTTTTTTGTCTGTGACATTGAGAAAATGGGCTTGCATTCAAACAATGACAGCTGAATGAAGAATAAATAGATAAAGGCAAATGAAGTTTTCATACAACTCTGTGCTCTTTAGTGACTGAAATTCATAACACAGCTGTTGACAGCTTGCGTATGGAAATTTCTTTCATCACAAATGATTTGAACTGCTGGAATTCACTTGAAACCTTTAAATCTTTGTTTTAAAACATATTTGAAATATGCAGTATACGAAATGATATATGGTGTATATACAGTATATAAGCAGTTAGCAAATGTATCGGATCACATTGTAAACAGGGCATTTGTGCAATTGATCTACTGATATTCTACAAAACAGAATGACATGCTGTGTAAAATTCTGCATTGGTGCTACTGAAGAAACTGGATAAAAGGACATGCAAACTGTTTCTGCTGTCTGGCGGTCTAATGCATCTTGAGCGTGGCACACTTTTTACTGCAGAACCATAATTTCACACTCACATACATCTCGCGTTAATCCCACGAGTCACACACACACAGACACACACATACACCAGACAAGGCGAACTTGCCCTTCTTTAGTTAACCCTTTCTGATGTACGACTACAAACCGTAGGCTAAAGCTGCCAAAAATCTTTTGATGAGCTATATAGGCAATTGTTTTGAATGTAATATAATGTAATACAAGTCTGAATTAAAACAAAAATCAAGGCATGTTTTCCACAATTGTTTAGCTACATGAAAGAAAAATAATGAATCTTTGGAAATTATATGCACCGATTCAAAAATAAATTTTTATAGATATTTATATAGATAGATTTTTTACTAATATATTTAAATATTTGAAAAACACCACACAAAAAAGGTGAACATTTTGAATGATGACACAAATGAATCACTTGATCCCTTGACTCATTTGAATCAATTCATTTAAGCTGCCAGGGCCCTATTTTAACGATTTAAGCGCATGGTCTGAAGCGCTAGGCGCAGATTAGGACATGTCCAAATCTACTTTTACTAATTTAACAACAGAAAAAACGGTCAGCGTGTCAGATGCATCCAAAAGGGTTGTACCTATTCTCTTAATGAGTCATGGGTGTCTTTTGGACATAATGTGCAATAAACCAGAGTCTCATTTCCCATTGCCTTTGAAATCCAGTTGCGTTTGCACTATGGCGGGTTTCCTATTTACATGGCAGAATTTGCAAGAGCAAAGACCGAACGCGTCTCCAGAGAGGAAACGGATCTGCTCGTGCATGAGGTTAAAGGGTACACATTAATTATCTTTTACATTGTAATTCTTTTAATTTTTGGCACATTTGTGTGCTGCTGCGAGTCCCTGTGTTTGTAATAAGCAGAGTGTACATGCGTTGTGCATCCGCCTATAGGTGCATATTACTAACACGCTCTTAGTCTCGCATAGCCAGATCTTCTGACTGATGGCTGAAGGTCTGGAATCTATGGTAGCTTTCATTGGCCAAGGCCCGCCCATGAGGCCGTTTGACTGACATGTCAAACAACCAATCACAGTTTGTTTCGTTCAGCGTCACGTTTCGGGGCGTGGAAATGTCGCCACAATAACAGACCGGTGTGTGAAACTCTCGGACGCATTTTAAAGATTATATACCACAAACTTTAAATATTTCACATACTTTTGAAATTCCAGCTTTTAGTTGATCCTGAAAAGCGCTCGTCGTCACAGTTGTAAACTCGAAGGCTTTCTTTTTTAACGAGGGGGTTTGGCGCCACGGCATCTTTGTTTCCAGGTGAAACGTTAAAGAACGTGACACACGCATCTCCCGGAAATCCTGTATAATTCAACCAATCCGACGACGACTTCGAAACTCCTGAAGTGTTTCTACTTTTGTATGCCATATGCATCAGACGTTTAATCAACGGTCCGTGGGCGTGACGTCTGAGGCTGAGACTAACACGCTCTTTAAAAAAAAAAAATAGTCAATGGTGCAATTGTTTTCAGTTGTCTCGAAATAACAACGCACTATCAACGCGCCTGAACACACCTCGTTTTCCAACCAGCACTCCCATGGGCGATCAGATGGGCGTAAATGCATTTGCCATTTAAAAAATGTGGAGCTGGATGTGAAAATGATAACTGCGTCAGACTGAAACTAGCAAAAAACACTTGCGTCGCACCTGGCATCACATTGGTTTGGTTCCTCTGTATCATTATTTTTATTCATCTTTTTTAGCGCGAGGGCAGCCATTTTTAACTTACGGTGAAATTTGCTTCCAGTTATTCTGGACAAAAATAGTCCTTTATGATGCTTGATATGCAGACTGGTATTCATATCAATATTATTTGAATTCATTAACATAATCATAAACGCACTACTTTGTAGCACAAATAGTTTTACCGTTAACTGCACTTCGTAATTCTTGTAGTTATTTACCTATAGTGGCTAATTGAATCGAAAGTCTCACACATTCACAGAAAACGGTATAGTTTTGTGTTGAAAAATAAGGTGGATGTCTGTGGTGTGGACATCTCACTTCTCATAGAATTAAAATAACTTTTAAAACTGTATAAACAGCCCTTAACAAACATCTAGCAATATTTACAATGCCACTTAATTGCAAATAGCCAGCAAAATGCATCATGAATATTCAACACATAAGGCCTTCTCCCAACACTCATTTGTTTGGGACAGGGTTTCATTTACTGTATATAGGACACAAATTCAAACATTCACAGATCTATTTTAGGATGCCCACCAATCTAAGTTGGTCAAGGACCTTTCTTCTCCAAGCCCAGCGTGGCAGCAGCCAGACCAGCGTGATGTGGAGAGCGCGTCCATGAAATAGGACAAGTTAGGAATGCCCTCCTTCTTTGATTTTCCACAAACAGAAAAATGTGGGTCCAGGATCGGGTTATAAGATTCAAAGCTTGTTCCCCAAGGAGGGAGAGTTGGACTGGAGCCGCAAGAACCCTCTCCAGCTGGGGCGGTGTGATTTATGACTTTTCGCAAGCGAACAAAGAGGAGAAATGAGGTAAAAAAAAATAAGGCGGTCCTTCACACATGAGCTCACTGCACCAGGAGAAAGGACACACTAGAGACACAAGAGAGGGAGGTTCCAACATATGCACATGGGAGCGTGCAATTCGCCCGTCCCGACACACATACACACACCCATTCAACTCAAACAGTGCAAACGCAGCAACATATTCAAACAACAACACTTCATTCGCTTGTGCTTGCGTAAACCAACACATACACTCTGTGTCTTTAAACACACACTTGCTGTCACACTTCAGTGCTGTCGCAGTGCTTTTCCCAGTGTGCCGTGAGGTGAGTCATCCACTGAGCGTAGCTTTAATCTTCCTCACTCTCCTCCTCTTTTCTTTGCTAACCTGACAGACTAGGATTTCAGCTCGGTTATTTTTAACCAATAATGAGCTGAATTCTCCACGGCTGTGATGTAGGAGCAGTTCTGCAAGAAAAAAACGAAGAAGCTAAAAGCTTACATTTCATGGTATTTAGAATTTAAGAAATTAAGAAATTCAACGGTTAGCCTGCTAAACAAGCGAAATTTGACACATTCAACAAATATTTATTTAGCTTATCTTGCTTTTCGTGCAATGGAAAACAGCTAAAAATATTTTTTGTTTAATGAAATTAAGCTGTTTGACTTCCATAGTCATTTTTTTCCCCATACCATGGAAGTCAATAGGTACCAGCAAATGTTTGATTACTACGGAGCCCCTAAAGGGACATGCTAGTGGAAAAAAATCAGGGTAAGTGGAAAAAATTCGTGGGAGTTTTGCGTTCCCTTCAGAAACTTTTGAGAAACTTTTCTCTCGCAAAAGCAGTTGAGTTTCGACAAACTCTTCCTGTTTACTTTATAGCTTGCAGTGGTTCATACAGCTCCTTATGTTCACAACGGAGCGGTTCATAGAGTTTTAATTTGAACTTGAACTCAACTGTAAAGAAATCCAGTCAGTGGAGGAGAAAACGCTTGTCATGCAATTCAGCTCATATTTTGGGCTTGCATGTACACAGTACATATTTTTAATACATATATAATATAGCATATTTGGTATTTTTCATCATCTTCATTAAGCCACGTTAAGCGTTTTATGAACCACTGCAAGCTGTAAAGTAAACAGGAAGAGTTTGTCTGAACTCAACTGGTTTTGCGAGAAATGCAAATATCTTTGCAAGAGAACGCTAAAGTTTTCTGAGGGAAAGCAAAAGTTTTGTGAGAAAATGTGAAATGTTTGAAAAAAAAAATGTTTTCCTCCCACTCCGATTTTTTTCCAACACCATGTCCCTTTAGGGGCTCCGTAGATAACCAACACGCTTCATAATGTCATCTTTTGTGTTCAACAGAAGAAAGAAATTCATACAGGTTTGGAACAACTTGAGGGTGAATAAACAATAACAAAATTTTCATTTTGGACAAACTATCCCTTTAAAAAGCTTAAACAAAAGTTTTGCCATAGCAAAAAAAAAAAAAAAAAAAAAAAAATAAGCTTAATTTGAAGTAATAAAATTACTAACACTAAACATATAAGAATAAATTAAGGCTAAATATATATAAACAAATTTAAACAAAATCACTAAAACAAACTCAAATTAAAATGAAGCTTAAATTATAAAAAAGATAAACACATATATCTAGCCTATACAAATATGCATGTTTATACATGTGTAATACATTTTTGGACATATATGTCATGTTCATGTATATCCATCCTAAAACCCATAAATGTTATTATATAAGTAAATATAAAAGATAGGCATGCATTTAAAAAATATTACAAACATACAGATTTTTTTGGGTATATGCTGTTTGTTAAAATGTATTTTTGACATAATATTGTTGTTACATAATACCATAATCATCATATAGATATTATGAACATGTACATATACATTTCCGTTAGGGCCGAGACAGCTAATTTAGCCATTAGCCTACTAAATAAGCTAAATTTTTCTCTTTCAACATGGATATTTTAATTTATCTTACTGATGGTGGTTTCAATAATCCCTTAAAAAGAGGCTTGAAGTAAAACAGCACGAAATATTTCTTACCAAATGTACGCAGACAGTTTTGATCAAAGCATCCAGAAAGCAGACGTGAGACTTTCTTAGAAAAGTTCGACTTTAGCCATTAGCCAAAAAACAAGCAAAATCTTTTTTTTTTTACAACAAACATATTTCACTTAAGTTTCATTTAATTTTACTTACAGCAGTTTTAACACCTCAAAAGGAGCCTTGGAGTGTAATGTAGCATGAAATCATAACTGAAAGCAGAGTATTCGCAAAGTGAATGTGAGCGTTTGTTTGTAAGATGTTAGTTCTTCACCCATTAGCCTACTAAATTAGCAAAATCCTTCTCTTTCAATAAAAATATTTCACTTTATTTTGCTTACAGTGCTTTTAACGCCTCAAAAAGTGGCCTGAAGTGAAACGTAGCATAAAATGTTACTGAACACCGACCGCTTGGATCAAAGCAAATGCAAAGTGCACGTCTTCATCTATTATTTCTTTGATGACGTTGTGTATTACTGTATCTCCGTTGCCTCACAGCCAGTGAATATTAAGTGATACGTTTGCTAACTTTCAACCCACACGTGGCGTTACAAAAACACAACGCTAGCAAAAATCGAATCTAACTGCATACCTAATTTAATGCATTAGCTCCACAACAGAACTCTATGATTGGAAATCATTATAGTAGTTAACGTTGATGGTCAAGAATAAGCCAAGCCAGACCCGGTCCTTTTATGGTCGCTCGGTCCAGTGGAGACTGGCTTTGGTCTATGCACATTTGCTCGAAGTCAGCAAGAAACTGAAAACTATTAGACGGACACAGACAAAGTGAGAGTCCAACAGATAAATACCATATCCTCTCATATACAACACCGGACTTGAGCTGGTGATCAATCAATTGGGTTTCAATTCAGCAAGAGTTTGTGTGTGTGTTCATGAGACTGAGAGAAGACTTGAGGGTCATTGACAAATAAGAGTGTGTATAAAGTGCGATAAAGAATAGGAAAAGCCTAGTGCTGTCAAACGATTAATCGCGATTATTCGCATCCAAAATAAAAGTTGTTTACATAGTATATGTGTGTGTACTGTGTATATTTATTATGTATATATAAATACACACCCATGCATCTATATATTTAAGAAAAATATGTAACGTTTATATATTAAATATATTTATATATAATACAAATGATATGAATATAAAAATATTCATGGGGGTTTCATTTTGTTTTGAAAAACTTTGACCTTTTTGAACAATGGAACCTGAGGCAGAATTCGTCATAGCTGGATAAACTTTCATAGACGAGAATGGAATGTATACATTATATATTTGTATATAAAAAAAAAGACTGATTTGGAGGAATGTATCATTACATCACTTGTTCACCAATGGATGCTCTGCAGTGAATGGGTGCCGTCAGAATGAGTGTCAAACATCTGATAAAAACATCACAGTAATCCACAAGTAATCCACGATCCAATTCATCAGTTAACATCTTGTAAAGTGAAAAGACGCATTTTTGTAAAAACAAATCCATCATTAAGAAGGTGATTTAACTCTAAACTGTTACTTCTGGCCAAAATATGGGTCTATAATCCATAATAAGGCCTCCTCCAGTGAAAAGTCCATCCCCTGTTGTCCTCTCACAACAAAATCCATCGATATATTTGTTTAGAGCGGTTTTGGACTGCTTTTGCTTGTAAACAATGCTTGATCTGTGCATATTTCTCTCCTGATTCACTGGAGAAAGCAATATTATGGATAGAGAACTCAAGGCAATGGTTTCAAGTTAAAAACATCTTAATTACGGATTTTGTTGTTGTTGTTGTTTTGTTATAAACACAGCTTTTCTCTTCACAAGATGTTAACTGATGGACTGGAGTGGTGTGGATTACTTGTGGATTATTGTGATGTTTTTATCAGATGTTTGGACTCTCATTCTGACGGCACCCATTCACTGCAGAGCATCCATTGGTGAGCAAGTGATGCAATGCTGTGTTTCTCCAAATCTTATGAAAAAACTAACTAATCTACATCTCGGATGGCCTGAGTGTGAGTACATTTTCAGAAAATGTACATTTTTTAGGATAACCTTATCTTAATCATTATTTTCTAAAACGTTTTGAAATATATTTTTCAGAGTAATTCATTAATAATGATCTGTTTTTGAGGAGTCGAACTGCATGACATTTTACCAACTTATCTGATTTGAAATAAATGTTGATCCCACACATAGCTTTGATTCCTCCCAAAAATACCAAAATAAATTTGAATTCTGAAATGAAAACATGCTCATCACAGAAAAGGTGTAAACAAGTCACTGCGTGTGCATTTTTAATATATTTAAAAATAAATGAATAGATTCCATACAAAAAAAAAAAAAAAATGAGCATCATGTTATTCAACTTTACGTTTTTTACACTTAAAACTGAAAACTGTGCTGTCAAATTTAAATTTTACATTTGTTTATGAGCACACACCATGAGCCACACACACACGCTTACTACAGGCAAACAAGTCGACAAAATACACACACTAGTTACATTTGTATTCAAATGTCATGAAGCCGAGCTGGAAGCGGGATGTGTCCTACTTCCACAAAGAACGGCTATTCAAACAAACAAACTGCCCTGTTAGCCTCATTCTCCAACATTTCTAAACACATTGTTTAGCTAAAATCTGTGTTTACTCTTTATTCGAAAACACGTTTTCGTAAAACATGACAATCCCCAGGCGCTTATGCATCAGGCGTTGTGTCTATACAAATCTATCTGAAGGGAAAAAGTCAACTGGGAGACTCACTCACAGCACGTACGATATTGCAAAGCTTATACAACTTTACCTACCTTATAAATATGTATATATGTAAATATAAAATATCATAAGGAATTAGATGTTCTTGCAGTCCGTACTTGTACTCCTCATGCATATTCAACATTGTTCTTCTTTTTCCTACACACTTCAAACAAACCTTGATCTCCCCCTTGAACTTTCGAACCTGAAACTTCTACATTGTGGTAAATGGTGTACTTACATATAGTGTCCGTAATGCTGCGCTCCCGTCATGGTGTCCATAATCATGCCTCTCTGCTGTGTGCTGTTACCGTGTCTGTGCTTTTCAAACTGTCCGGCTCCTTTGTGTGTGTCTGTCTGTAACTTGTGTGACCCAAAATGATTTTGTCATATTGCCACGTCAGTGACTGTGTGTTTGATGTGTGTTTCAGCTCTGGGTCAAGCCAGTGGCGCTCTCTTCTCCATGATGACTTTGCTGTCAGTCAGACATCGAGGAGGCCTACTTTAGTGGACAATATGCCTGAGTGTGCCTTCACCTCACAGAGATTCATCTTTGCGATGCCTGTCCTCCCCCACTGAAAGCCCACATCCTCTATTTCAAGCCCAGATTGGATCTAGCCTGATTTTTCAGGGCAATAACTATCTGTGCACAAACCAGGACTCCATATGCAACACCAGGGTTGGGGAAAATCTGGAATATAAGAATCAGGTCCCTTTCAATTCATTAGTTACAATTTGAAAGTTGAAATGAACTGAAATGTAAAGAATTTCACAAATTTAGCATTTTGTTTGCAATAAAAAATAAAATAAAAAAAATTGCAAGCAATATCATGGAGTAATTTTATTTTTTTATAAGTATTTCATAATTCAAATATCTTCAATATTGTATTATATTTACATATTCTAATGAAATTTGATATATTACAAGTTCAAAATGATTTTTTTTATATCACAGTCCAAAATCAATCAATCAATAAATTATTATATGAAAATAATAAAATGAAGTAAACACTGTAATTTAATATAATTTAATTTCATTTATTTTAAATATAATCAACATATTTATGCATTTATCTCATAAATATATTTATTAAATATATTTAATTTTAATTAAATATTAAATACAGTTATATACAGTTCATTTAATTGTGACCCTGGCTGTAAAAACCCAGCTAAAGTCAGATTATTCATTTGAAATATATTTAAATTTCTCAACAAAATTAATATTTATCTCAAATAAATTTCATTAAATATATTTAGTTTTATTAAAACAGCTCATTTTACATATAATTTAAATATGTAAATATTTAAATACAGTTATATACAGTTAATTAACATTGTAATTATATAATTATTATATAATTAAATTATATAATTTTACAAATGAGAAAGATTCTACAAGCACAGGTCAAAATTATTTTACAATTAAAATAGCATAATAATAAAATAAAATAGATTTTAATTCAACGTCATTATATACGTGTGTGTGTGTGCATGTGTAAATTAAGAAAAAAGTATTTTACAAATTCTAATTGTATATTTTAATTATATTTGTTATATAACATGAAATATATAATTTAAATATATATTTTGGAATATGCAATATTATACGTATTATAACAGAACATAATATGTAATAAAAAGACGTGTATATATATACAGTATATATATATATTATATATATATATATTAATTAAATACATTCCTATTGATGGCCTTTCAAACACTTATTAATATGTCATATATGCATACATTCATTCATCATTCATCATTAATTCATTCATTCATTCATATCATGTGTTTTTCTTCTGGAAATATTTCATCAGTGTATAATAAGGTTTATCAGTAATTTATACTGAAAACAAAAAACTAATTTCATTCCGTTTTTATTCTAATTCCTTAAAGTCAAATTACAACTCTGCACACCAAATTTAAAATGCATTCTCTATATTCAACACTTGCTAAGTGAAGGCACCATCTCCTATTTTAACCTCGTCTTCCCTTACAGAATATACAGACACCTCACATACACACATCTCTCTCTCTCTCTCTCTCTCTGGTGTCCCGTGGCCTGCAGGCTCTGTTCATGTCCCGTCCCACTCACTTCTACACACACACGATGACTGTCAGCTATAGACTTCTGATCTAACGGCACGCTGACACCACAAATGAAGCAGCTTCACACAGTACGACTGCCAGAGGCTCTGGCCAGCTTTACTCTCTCTCTCTCTCATGCATACTACATCAAGAGTCCCAGCACACTTTCCCGAGCCTTAAATGATGTATTGGTGCTTGTCAAAGTTCTTCATGCTTAAAAGAAGAGGTTGAGACGTGGCTTTGATGCGCTGTCCAATTACGGCCGTATACAAGTAACAAACAGATGCACCGTCCTCCTATTACACAGACAGGTGAAACTGGTTTACATAAGGGAGATGAGATAAGCAAACTTGTAACAGTGATGTCAGCAAGTATTCACGGTCAAAGCAAAAATTCTGATGTATGTGGCAACAGGACAATCCACAGTGCAAGGAAAACAAAATATAGTCCTCATTTAATAAGATAATGAACACGGTGTAGGAATAAAGGAATGCGACATATTTGTACATATTAGTTTGAACCAATCCCAAAGGAATCGAATGAAACGCTCAACTCTATAGATTTTACTTTATTTGTATGGTAAACTTTGTATTATTTATATACTATTTACAGTTATAGTGTTTGTTAAGATTTTGAATTAGCTTTTACACTGTAAGAAGAACATTTGTAAAAAGAGATAATGTCCTGCAAGAAAATGACCAATGTCTTTTCTGTTTCATTTATGGACATTTCCATTTCCAACACAATGCAATTCATAATGCAAAACAAATCAAAAAATTCAACACATTCAAAATGAACAGCATATGAAGCTGTATTTTTATGGACTTGGTGTAGTGTAGTTATATATATTTTCAGTTTTCTTGATTTATTTTGTTACATGCTTTTCTTAAACTTTAAGTTAAACTTTTTTGACTGAAATTTTATTTCAGTTTCAGTTTTACTTTTATTTCAGTTAGTAATTACAGTACTTCAGCCTATTTCAACCTATATCAAACATGGCAACATTTCAAATTTTTGTTTGAAAAATCTAATATTTATATTTTATTTCAGCTTTAGTTAGTTTACTTAACAATAGTGTAGTTAACCATAACAACACAGACTATGAATGAGTACCTTTGTGTAACCGTGGGCAGCCATTAGATTTTGTTTAATTAAAATATCATTTATTAACATTTTATTCCAAACTTGTATCTTTACCTATACAGAGTCATATGAACAACCATACAGTATTGATTTAAGTTTCACAAACCTAAAAATACACATAACTGGTTTAATTTCGGGACAGAAATCTAAAATAATGATGATTTTCATGCTGTGTGATTCAGATGTTGATTCTGTTCAGATTCAGAGAGTGAATTATTAAACCGATTCAAACCAGTTGCCTAATTCAATTTTGTAAGTACTTTTTGCCAGTAAATTTTACTTCAGACTGCAAACTCACATTCACAACTTGTGTAAAATAAGATTTATTTTTCCGTGGTGTTTTCAGAAGCAGATACACGTTGCATTATACTAATTACCGCAAGCCTTTTATGTACGATATCTGCAGTTAAACAAATAAAGAAATGCCACTGAAAGGGAACAGGAATGCGGACATTCCTTCAGGCCTGATAAGCATCCCAAACAGAAAAGGTCAACATCTCCAGAGACTCTAGAAATACAGAAGACTGATGAGACGGGATTCACACATCACAACAGCAGCATCCTCAGCACCTCTGCCTATCTATCCAAATGTGTTGATGCCAAGCAAAAACTCCCACTTTGCCTGTTCCCGTTGGTTCCAACACTTACTATTGACAAACCGTGGCCAGTAAAACGTGGTCACATTAGCGAAATTTGTGAAATTTTGCAGGCAAAATGTCTATTTTTTTCAAGCTCACAGCTCACAAAACAGCTATTTGCTAACGGTGAACTTGAGCGACCAACTTGAACCCATAGCGAAACCCGTCTCGCGAAATTTCAGATCGCGTAGATTCCTTCCAAGCTAACAAAATATGTTCTAAGAAGCCATTCACATAAAACATGTTTTTGCTTTGAAAAAGGCAAAACGCGAGCAGTGGAATGAGCAAAAAAAATTGCATTTTTAAAGCTTTTAACTTGAACACCACAATTTTATCATGAGATGCTGCAAAATATGCAAGATGTGAGCGCAGCGGTCAAACACGCCAATCTAGCGTGTGTTTACATAGAAAAACAATGAAAAATAGCACATGGAAAATGGAAAAACATTCTGTGTGAACAACCCATATGAATGTTTCACTAACATTCTCATTATGTTACGGAAACCTTATTTCAAACCATTTTTTGCCATGGTTATATGCTAACGTTAAGAGAACATTCCACTTTGGAAACACTGTAATTTTAAATGTTCTCTGTACGCTCGGAAACAAGTAGTAACATTTAAAAGTGTTAAAGGAATGTTGAACTAAAAAAAAAAAGAAAAAACGTTACTGGAAGAATGTTCATAACTTTGAGAGAACCTAGAACGTTAGTCAATGTTCTGAGAACGTTCCATGTTAGCTAGTATGAGATTCCGGGATTTCGGTCCCGAGACGTAAATGTGGCAGCAACTTAAAGCAAAATGCGAAAAAGAGAAGTGACTTACATTAAACCAGCAGTTTAAAGCCTGACATCGTGCTCTATATAGAACTAGAGTAGGCCCTTTCAGGCTCTCATTCATTATGCAAAACGACACAGATGAAGCTGGAGGGGAGGGGGGGGGGGGGCAATTACAGCGCAAGCGATGAGAAATCTTACCTCGTGTCAAAAAGTGGGTCTGTGTACATGGGTAGAAAACAAACCGTGTCTTGTCCCTTGGACAGCGCGTTCTCTTGGCTGTGAGCTGGTTTAGTTTGTCCTTGCTTCCTGTTTCCTCCAGCTGAGCCATCTGTGAGGGAGAAACATCACAGAGAAACGGCTACTTTTAGGAGACAAAAATCTTTCAGGCACCTTTGAAAAGTTTACTTTGACTTCAGTATCTGAATAGTAATTTGGTACTCTGAAAAAAATCATAAGTGTTTTGGAATGATTCAGTCAGTAAGAAAGGATGGTTAATGTTCTACATTAAACATAGTTTAACCATGGTATTTGTAGTAAAACTTGTGTTTATACAAATCAATATGCCAAAAACATGGATAGTATACACACGTTTACATAATAAAACACACGACTGAGCGATTTTTTTAATATAAAGAGATTTACATATTAGTCAGTCTTATTCTAGTCATCACTATCAAGTCACTATTATTTGTATAGCACTTTTAACAATGCAAATTGTGTCAAAGCAGCTTTACATCAGCTTGATATAAAGCTGGGTGGCTCTTTATCAGCTTTACAGTATTTAGACGGCGAAATAGTGTGTTGAAATAGTGTCATTGTCCTCTTGCCGGACTAAATCAGCAGTTTAAATCTAGGCTGCAGCAGAGTCAGATTGTGCAGAGGACTCATCTGGTTCCTGTGGTCTTGTCTAAACTTACATAAGTTTTACAAAAATTGTTCATACGAAACGGTTGGCTTTTTTCTGCTGTGATTTGTGTTTGTTTACACTGTTCCTGAGCATGTTCCACAGAATGCAATGTGGCATGACGTAGATTCCAAAGGTTGCGGGTTCGAGTCTCGGGCCGGCAGGGATTGTAGGTGGGGGGAGTGAATGTCCAGCGCTCTCTCCACCCTCAATACCACGACTGAGGTGCCCTTGAGCAAGGCACCGAACCCCCAACTGCTCACCAGGCGCTGCAGCATAAATGGCTGCCCACTGCTCCGGGTGTATGTTCACGGTGTGTGTGTGTTCACTGCTGTGTGTGTGTGCACTTTGGATGGGTTAAATGCAGAGCACGAATTCCGAGTATGGGTCACCATACTTGGTTATATGTCACTTCACTTCACTTCACTATAGATTTGATGTCTTTCTTGCTGAGATTTTGCTCATTGTTAAATCTCTTAAACTATTTAACATAAGTTTATTAAGGCTTATGATGATATTTTTCTTACTGACTGAGTTATTGTTTTTTCCCCTTTCGTTTTTCAATGCAGTGCTGTTTCTTGTTTTTTCTTTCATGCAATAAAAAAAGCTGTGTAATTTCCTGGTTTTCATACCAAACATATCGAGTGCCCTCTTTAGGTACCAAATCCAACTGCTACTGTTGATCTAAAATCATGAAGCGTCCGTAACACAAGACTGAGTGTTAAATTGCTAAGTATGTTCTTCCAAGGTCTTCTATAAGGGGGAAGACTGTTGATTAATTGCATGAATAAATCATTAGCCCCCTATAGCTTGAATAATAGCTCAGCTATCTTGATCATTTGGCCTGTTTATCATCCTCACATTAATCTGTCTACATCAAACAGCAAGATTAAGCTAAATTAGCCGACAAATTTAACCTAGACAGTTTAGTTTGAGGCCATATGCTGGGTTATGGCTGTCACTGCATGTCGCCCAGGCTATCCGGTAATCTCCTCAGAGAGGCGGATTTAAGCAGGCTATTTTCTGCCAGCTCTTAGTGGGACACGCTGGCTTAAACTGAGTTTGTGGGCCATACAGACCTGGTTGGTGTCTGTGCTTCCATGCAAGTCAACTGGGGCTTTAACTACTCTTTAAGATTAGGTTAAGATAACAAACCTCAGCGATTTGCAAAGGTGTTTGTGAAGATACTGAGGCTTTGCATTTATGCAGGATCCTACGCCAACCTCATTTATGTTCCTATTTTTATTTGAAAAAAAAGTTACAATAGTAGTAATAATAATAATAATAATAATAATGATAATATTTCAGTTATTCTCCTATGAATCACGTCTTGATATGGAATAGCTTATCCTCACTCCCATGCCTGGGAGAATATCATAATTCATTTTTAGGTCACATTTCATCCAGAAATCAGTAAGAAATTTTGATTTATTTATTTATGTACTGTATGTATGTATGGTTGATTTGCATTTATATAATTATTTATTTAAATGAAATGGAAATCTATGTTTAGGAGTATTATTTATTGCTTTTTTATTTAATAATATTTTAGGATATCATTTTCATCTCTATTAAACACATTTCTCTCAATAATGTCAATTATCATAATGCAAAAACTTGTCTTGTACAGTTTACAGCTATCTTGTAAAAATTTAGGTTAGGTTTATATGCTTCATATGCTGTTAATTCAGGTTTAGGTCATATTTCACCCCAAAATCTGAAGAAAATAATGATACATAATGATAAATATTAGTTTATTTATTTATTTATTTCAATGAAAATGAAACCTATATTTTGGAGTATTATTTATTGATTTATTGATTTTACAAATTATGTTCTCCCTGTCTCTCTCTCTCTCTCTCTCTCTCTCTCTCTATATATATATATATATATACATTATATATATATATATATATATATATATATATATATATTAATTATATAAATAATTATTATATAAAATGTATATTTATCTCAATGATAATAAAACTAGACTATATTTAGAAGTATAATTTATTGCTTTTTTCCAATAATAATCATTTTATGATATTTTCACATCACATTTCTCTCAATATTCTCATTACTGTAATGTGAAAAAAATCATGAAAGGTATCAAATAAAATATCGGGATTAAGATTTTTTTGCAAAATAACGTGATTATTTAGTTTATCGTGTTCTCCAATTTGTCATTACTGTATTGCAAAACAACAGCAAAAATATAAATTCATATCAAATGAGGCTCACCATTGAATATAATGAAAAATACAAAAATATAAAAATGTAAGAAATGCCTAAAAATATTACATTTTCCCTATGTAGCCTTTTTATTCATTTAGTTAGTTAGTTGGTTAGTTGGTTTTGTTTGGAGTGAAATGGGATCTGTTTCCATGAGGTTGGTCCACCTTTGATCTAAATAGACAGCTTACTAGTTTCTGAAAGTCTGATTTACCTTCACAATCCAACAGGAAGCAGGTAAGCAGGTGAGGACACACTTCCTCCAGCACAGAGCAGAAGGCGTTGAACGCACACGGGCCCTTCTGGGACAGCTGATCCAGGAAGAGCTCGGCTCGTTTCTTTCTGGAGTCTTGACCCAGTATCTCTTTGTATTCCCCGAGAGAAAACACTTTGTCATACACCAAGTACCGCAGCACCTTGTTGACATCCAGTTCCTTCAGGATCATCTCCCTGTGCTGCTTCAGGACCTTAGCGACCCATTTATTTCTCTTCCTATTGACAGGTTTCCTTCCTTTAGTCCTCTGTCTTTTATTATTCTTGATAAACCACTTCTTAGTGCCACTTCCAAACATCTTCACATTTAGGATTCCCACTAAGACGTCTTGAACATTTCCATCGAAGAAAGAAAAGTGCATACTTTTTACAACCAGTACGTGATCATGCTTGTATGTTCTGCCTGTATTTGTTGTGACACCCAAAGTATCTGGGACAGCAGGACAATCTGGACAGAGACAAAATACGTGCTTGGTACTTACAGATGGTAATAGGATTAGCTTTGTGTTAAGCAGACTACGGTTAGGTTGATCTGTCTATTGCTAGACTGGAATACATATGCATTTGAAATCTGAGGTTTGAATTAATTTTTTGTAAAAATAAATAAAAAATATATAAAAATAAATAATTATTGAAATAAATAAAACAATTAATTTGATTGAACTGCACATCAGATATGTAAAAATAAAATAAAATTAAAAAACAGTAAGATTCATTTTATAGACATTTTATTTTTTCATGAGCTGAAACATATATGCATTATATAGTAATTCAAAAGCATAATTATTACTTTTTTCATATTTACTGTGTATATACAGTATATAGTCAGTAAAAATCCTGATTGCAGTAGCAGACTCTATCAGTAGAGGGAAGCACATTTACAGTCTTGACTGTTGGAAGATTTGTTATATTATAGTTTGTGGTCGTCTTTGAAGTATTTTTAATTTAATGATGTGCCAAATGTTTTCTATAGGTGAAAGATCAGGACTGCAGGCAGGCCAATTCAGCACCTGGACTCTTCTACTACGAAGCCATGCTGTTGTAATAGCTGCAGTGTGTTTAGTTGGCATCTGTAGATGGCATGGCGGATTGTGTTTACCTACAGTGGTTTCTGGAAGTATTCCTGGGCCCATTTAATAATGCCAATGACAGAATCATACCGATGAGTGATGCAGTGTCGTCTGAGGGCCCGAAGACCACTGGCATCCAGCAAAGGTCTTCGGCCTTGTCCCTTACTCACAGAGATTTCTCCAGTTTCTCTGAATCTTTTGATGATGTTATGCACTGTAGATGATGAGATTTGCAAAGCCTTTGCAATTTGCAACATTGTTTTTAAAGTATTCCATAATCTTTTTACACAATCTTTGACAGATTGGAGAGCCTCTGCCCATCTTTACTTCTGAGAGACTCTGCCTCTGTAAGACATCCCTTTTACAACTAATCATGTTACAGACCTGATGTCAATTAACTTAATTAGTTGCTAGATGGTCTCCCAGCTGAATCTTTTCAAAATGTCTTGCTTTTTTAGCCCTTTGTTGCCATCTTTTTTGAGACATGTAGCAGGCATCAAATTTGAAATGAGCTCATTTAGTGGATAAAAGTGTAAAATTTCTCAGTTTAAACATTTATGTTCTCTATGTTCTGTTGTGAATAAAATATGGGCTCATGTGATTTGAAAGTCTTTTAGTTTTAATTTTATTCAAATTTTAAAAAACATCCCAACATATCCGGAATTCGGGTTGTAACTAAAATTCAGAAAACCAAAATGGTTCAATTCAAGTTTTGAAAAGCTTCTTTTCTCTCCTCACTACGGTATCACCCTGCTGAAAAAACAACAACAAAAAATTCTAATGGTTTCCACAACAAATACCATTACAAACATAAACTTTTAACCATTAAAACCATTAAAAAGTGGTTTTCTGTTGTGTGTTTTGGGACATATATTTCATTAGTGGTTTTAATAAACCACCAACAGAAGGTGACCAATTACCGGTAGAGTCCAATAGACACCATCACCAATTCAATTAAACCATTAAAATCATTACAAATTCTGTGATGGTGTCTATTGTTTTTATCAGCAGGGCAAACTGTCCCGAGTTAAATCTGACAAGCAATTCAAAGTTCAACAACAGGAAACATACAGTATCTACAAGTTAGCAGGTAAACATTTAGCAAAATAATGTTACAATCAGTAAAACACTAAAACCGGCAACATGGTTTCCACTGTTAAACAACTTACAGTTCAGGTCACTGATTTTTCCAGAGCTTTCCAACGTGAACACAGTTTCACACCAGAGATCATTCCGAATTCAGTGCCATATTGAATGGACAGATCAGTCCTTCAGCAGCAGCTCTGTGATCCTGTGGGAATCATAATGATCACATTATCAGTATTCATACTTCAATGCAAGCTTACCTGTTCTAGAGCAGCTGAAATGAGAAGAAGACCTTCAATGATCAGCAGCATCTTGATTTAGTCAGATGAACTATAGAAGATATAATGCTGTGCAGAAGCTGAAAAACAACAGGGCTTCATAAACACTAAATCTACGACTCCAGTGGGAATACGTGCATAGATTTGCACAATAAAATGTGTTCACCAACTTCTTACATAATACAGTTTTATACATCTATATAATAATAATAACTCTTTAAGGCAACGTAGGTTTTTTATGCATCTTTCAATTTTGAGATTTTGCCTTTCCATAAAGTTTTTTTTTTTTTTTTTTAGACCTGTGGAAAGAAAACATCCAAAATACACTTTTAAGTCTTCGTTTTATAGCATTTAAAATTTTTGTGTCTGTAGATTTCAATTACATTTCATATCCTTAAAGGCTGTATTCTTATATAAGTGTTGTGTTCATATATAATTTTATATATTTTATTAATTAACAAAATTGTGAAATTAATTAATTAATTAATTAAATAGTTTGGAAACAAATAATTTTGAACCTTCATCCAGTGTTTGTATTTTTGTTCTAGAAATGTATGCAAAGAAACACAGATTTAATTAGACAATGCGCCATTTGCATATTTATAACATTTCTGAAAATTTTTAATTCAAAATATTTGCAATTCATTTGTATTATAAAAGTGGTAATACATTAAACCCAGAATGTCAACTCAACATTTTCTTAATCATCACGTCGCTTTATTAACTCTATCAATATTTGGTGAAAAATACCTTATTTATAAAAAGAAAATCTCTGAATACATTCAAGACGTTTTCTGCACATTTTTAGTAGAAAAAGCATGCACTTGAAAGTAAGTTCATGAAACTTCACCTTACACTTTAAACATTGCATATCTAAAAACACCATAACAAATACTGTCAGAAATGCAAATTATCATAAAATGAAATAAAATGAAATAAAAATGGAATAACTTTTCCCTTAGAAGTGTTCACAGATATTCCACTTACATTTGCAATAACTTGTTCATCAGACTTTGCACTTTTCTGCTGCTCTCAGTCCCAAGGTTCAAGAAGGCCCTCTGAATAAACTCAAACGTTTATTTGATCTTCTTATACTCCTTATTCATTCTTTCTTCAAAGAGGACAATGAATGCATTTGTAAAGTCTCCCACGTTTTCCATCACAAACTCCTCTTCCAGGACAATGACAACATTGAACAAATTGGAAAGCAATGTGAAGAATTCCCATTTTCATTTTACTTGATTCTCCCAAGATTCATACCTTGTAAAAAAAAAAGTAAAAAAAAAAAAAAGCATAAAATAACAGTATTAATACTCAGTCTATATAATGAATACAGCCAGAATACTGAATATCCTCACTGCCCATGTTCTCACTGTTTGGTATTTGAAAAACAAAAACCCACTTTTTAATTCTCTCTTTAATTTGATTTCAGTCTGCACAGATGGTTTTGTCTCAGTGGATTCAGATCCAAGTTTAGCTATCATTTCCAAGTAACTTGTAAAAAGTTTTTGCACCTTTTCTTATAATAAAAATAACATACTGTACATATCTTAGTAGGCTTATAGTTGGTGCTTTCTTTAAGCACAGAATCAAACTACAATATCAAATTTGTAGATATATGCCAACACATTGAGATGAACTTCATCTTGAGCTGCTCATTGTTTGGAACACAGCATCTAGACTGTAAAACGTAAAATAGTTAGAATAACAGCAATTCTGCAGTGCAGTGTGAGTGATGCAAGTCAAAATAAGATCAGTTTTGGGCATCTAAATCTATTTTCATTTACACTGCACCTGTTACAGCTTGAAATTATCCTTATGTTTTTTGTTTTGTTTTTTTTGAGCACAAAAAATGATTAACTCAATATGAGTGGCTGTCACACCAGCAGGTGGCAACATCGTCCAATGAGAAAGTTTTGCGTAAATTCCAGAGCCACGAATGAATGGCAGTAAGTGAAAACAGGACAGGTTAAAAAGTGCAGTGTCTACAAGCTTTATGCAGTTGTATTTTTATTTTCAGAGTCTAACAGGCTACCGGCATGCCTAGTTTGCAACATCAGAGCATCAGAACAGTTTTTCCCCATCAAAATTAGAATGAAACTGCTTTGATTTACAAAAAAATGCATATGAAAATATGCATAATGATACATAATGGTTTTCAGGTTTATAGGACTCATACCAGAACCTGTGCAAAATTTACTCAATGATTTTTAGTTAAGGGAAGATAATATGGAAATGATAACCATAAATCTAATGTGATAAATTTAATGGTACAGTTAAAACAAAAGTCTAATTCACCTTATTCAAATTACTAATTTAAATTCAACAATTTTTGAACATTCTTAATTTCATTATGTTTACTCCACCTGAATTTGTCAAATGGAAGTTACCTTAATATATCTGTGTTTGGACCACATCAGTTGTCTTGACATTTCTTGACATTATTGACTTTGGGCAGAGGATTTGTAATTGCCAGTGTATAATTTATGGGACTTAATGGGGAGAGTAAATATTCAAATTATGTGTTCAAATTAAGAAGGTATTTTCTTTATTTGCTAGGTTAGCATACCTCATATAAGGCTAATCTATTGCTGTATTCAAATAAGAAGAATAATAAACATAGTAATAAGCTGCAATGTGCCGATGATGGCACATATGAAGTTTCGTGATGGCATGCCAATGAATTCGTAAAATATGAAATTTTACAAAAATATTTGAAATTATTAGCACCAAAAATGGCCGACATGAAAAACATTGGATAACTCAGTATGTCACAGTGAACCTAAAGAGACCAGTCTTGTGATTTTTGGTCAAACCCTTGCCAATTTTCATATCTCCTGACCACTAAGTGGTGCAGCGCCGAAACTGTGCAGGTCGCCTCAGATCATGGTTATTATGATACACACCAAGTTTGGTCTCAATACACTAAAGCATTGTGGACATATAGCCCCACGTCCATTTTTGTGCACTCTTTATCGAATTATTCGCATTTTATTTGAAAATAGTTTGACTAATCAGTTTGAATTTCAAAACTTTTTGCCAGCATGGTCTGAAGATGATTTGAGAAGAACAGAACTTGGAGAATAAATACAAAAGCAAACTAGGCACTGATTACTTAATTAATAGAACACAGTTGAACAGAATAACATAATCAAGACAACACAGGAAACTAGGTAAATGAAACTAAACAAGGCAAAAGAACAGGAACAGAAAGAAACACAACCAAAAGTTCTTAACTGTGACACTCACAAATCATGCTATATTATTGATTTTTAATTTGAATGATTCATTTTCAAACTGTTTTTATAAAAACATGAACAATAAATAAACTAAAGAGAGACAAAAAAAAAAAGATAACTGCACTAATAGAGTACTGCACCATACAGACGACAACCGCAAGCTCAGATCATTCTCAGTAGGGTGTTTTCACAACACGTCATCAATCCGGAAGTCAGCCATTTTGGTGGCAATGAACGTAAACAATGCCATGATTGAACCGAATGGAACTCTAAAAATTGGCTGATTTTTGCTGCTGAAAATGGTCAATTACTGTATTATTGTGTTTTGGGCTGTACGAATCAGTTGGACCAGGAAAACATATGGAATACTATAGACTGCCAAAATTTATAACAAATCAAGGAGAAGAGTACAAAACACTGTCTGAGGGGAGTGGTGAGCAGCCATTGGTGAGCTCCAATGCTCAGAGCAAAGAGAGCACTGTACATTCAATTCTCCACCTACAACTCCTGCAGTACTGAGACTCAAACCCGCAACCTTCGGGTTACAAGTCCGACTGTCTAACCATTAGGCCACAACTGCCTATTTAGTTAATGGTGCTAATGCAGATGAGGCAGGCGAGCCGAGCTTATTCACAAGAATCCTGCTTAGCAGTGCTTACAAGATTTTTTATTTTTTTTACGGCTGTTGCATGTTATTGACAAAACAAAAATAACTTTATTCATAACCAGTAAAGCGACATTTGACTTTGACTGTATGTGATCTAAAATGACATGTGATTTAGTTGCTGATTTTAGCCTAGATCTTTTTATAGGCCTATTTATGAAAAAGCTCACAGGTAATATGTTTTAATTTGCAGTTACATACAACAGCAGAATTTATTTTTTATTTTTTTATTTTTTTACATAGTAACAGTTTGTGTTTCATGGGAGAAACCCAAACCGCACATAAAATAACTAACTAATAAATTATAATATTATGTAACAAAAATGTACAAAAATAATTAGTCAACTGCAATGTCTTCAGGCCAATTATAGACTATTTGTGGAATTGTGACCTGAAGCGAGACCATATTAATGCCTATCCAGTCACTGTTCCAGATCATTTAATGTCCTGCATCGACGTAAGTTGGTTTGGGAAAAACGCAACTAGTAAATGAATGCATGTTTATATAAGTAAGATGTAATGATATCCTCGCGTTGCATCGTGCTCTTCTTCTGAGGTACTGCAAATACAAGACTGAGACAACAGAAAGCACACCCTGTTTGTTTTCTTTATTTTACAAAAGGGTTTTGTAATGTTTTGTTATTATGGGTGTTTTACTCGTATGACTAAGTTGAACTCTTCCCGCTGTTATCGGGATCACGCCGGCACCTCCGCTTACCAGAGAAGTGCAGTAGCATACTTGTTGTGCTCTATATAAGCTTCAATCATAGCGAATAAAAATATGTTACCTGTGAGATTTTTAGGTTTAAAATTCACTTTTACATGGTGTTTGAACTTAAATGTGTGTTGGCAGTGTGTGTACACATCCACCTTATGATAAAAATCCACCCAGTGGTATTTTTTAAAATCCCCATAAATCATAACCCCTTTCTCAAATGAAGCCATTCACAGATTCTTGGCAGAATGAACTCACACAGGCCCAGGCCGCTCCCACGATTGGTGATTGACACTGCTGTTTTATCACAGACTCACCCGGAGTGAGCTGTAGACAGTCCGCCATTGTTTCGACGCCAGAGCAGGACTAGACAAGAATGTCTCCTAAGCGATTGAGGTGTTTTGTTGTTGGATGTAATAATGAATATAGCAGTCGTCATTTACTCCCGACATCTGAGCCACTGAAGACACAGAGGATTATGTTTGTTTTTGAAGGGAATGCACCCCCTGATCTACCTAAATGTGTTTATGTTCGCGCAAATCATTCGTGATCCAGCTTCACCTCCAGAATAAGTGAGTATATTTTTTGGAGCAAATCACCTTTCCCAATAATGTGCTAGTTAGCAAGTTCCACTACTAATTGCAGCTCGTCACCCCATGGAAGAGAGGGGCGGGGTGAGCAGAGCTCATTAGCATTTAAAGGGACATGCACCAAAAGGGTTTGTTGTGAACAGAGCTGTTTTTGACTAGGCAAAAAGGGTGTTGTTATACACTACCATTGAGAGATTTTAACCAAAGTATGTTATAGACTTTCATTAAGACCCTAAAGAATCATACCAACTTGTGGAAAAGGGGCATCTGATGACTCCTTTAAATAGGCCTATAGTAAATTGAGTAGGAATAAAAAGCAACCACAAGTATCCTATTTTCTTCCATGTCATTTTAGATCACATAAAAACCAAATTTTGCTGAGTATGAATAAAATAATTTCTGTTTCGTCAATAATATGCAGCAGCCGTGAAAATATAGATTTGAACAATCTTATAAGTAACACTATAACAAAGCAGGATTCTCTTGCCCCCTGATGTGTCTCTCCTGTTGAAAATGAACTGATATCGCGGTTGTCGCCGGTACGGTGCAGTACTGAAATGGGGGATGAAACAACTACCCACACATTTGAAACAAATATTAAAACATAATCTAATTTTTCTGGTTTCTTAAACAAAAAACAAACAAAAAAGAATTCTCATTTCTCTCATTTATTTTTAAATAGAATATCAAATGACCAGAAGGTTCACGGACCAGGAAGAATATCTAATTTAATAAAAATCACATGACATTCAGGAAACCAAAATCATAAAACAACCTTCCCTTCAGTAGTCATCACAAAACAAATAAATAAAATAATCTATAATCATAAACATTAGTAAATAATGGTTACTATGTTTATCTGAGGCACCAAATCTCTCATGATGACATGATGTGTTGTTATCTGTATTATTTCCAAGTGAATCCTCCCTTTGAACCTCACACTGACGCGTATATTCTCATATATAGCTCTTGATTTACAGTAAACTATGTTTTTGTAGGCACTGATTTAGGTTATAATGTGTGAAAGAATTGCAAACAAGCAATTAAATGTAAAAAAAATAACCCCAAACCTGAACAGAGTCAACATTTAGCTACTCAGTACCAACAGACTGGCTCACATTATAAAAGTACTGTATTACCATCTGATGCCATTATTTTACCATTATACTGCAACTTTTTATAATACAAATTACATGACTCATTCACTAATTCTATGTCACACGATGCAGCATTTATCTTCCCACTGCACTGGAATTGAATCAGTTAGATAATATTCCAGGATGCGTACGTGACTGACCCAACCCTCACTTATCAATTCCACATAATCATAATCAAGGAGTTGCAATGTTTGATTCTCAGTAAATACACCTTCTTTATTACAGCATCAGGAAGTTTCCAATATTTCACCTTTTTTTAACATTACCATATTATTTCCAGTTTGAATAATAATTAACCATTTACTCAAAAGTCTGTATTTATATTCAATGCTTGAATAGATTATTTTAATACATCTTGCATGGTTTCTACTAAACCTAAACGTATTAAACTGAAACGTCTTAGCAAACACTTTTAAGAAAGTTATAGTTGTGTATATGCACAAGTTTGGGTTCAGTAAGGTTTGTTTTTATAGCTTTATCACATTTTATTTAGCAAGGATGCATTAAACTGATCAAAAGTGACAGTAAAGGCATTTATAATGTTATTTGAAATAAATGCTGTTATTACTTTCTATTCATCAAAGGATCCTGTAAAAAAATGTGTCATCGTTTCCACAAAAATACAACTGTTTTCAACATTGATAATGCAGTCGTGGTGAGAATTATTGGCACCCTTGGTAAATATGATCAAAGAAGACTGAAAATAAACCTGCATTATTAATCGATTAATTGATCTTTTATTTATTTTTTATCACAAAAATCTAACCTTTCATTGAACTAAAACAATTGAAAATGGGGGAAATATCATTATGAAATAAATGTTTTTCTCAAATACACGTTGGACACAATTATTGGCACCCCTAGAAATTCTTATGAGTAAAATATCTCTGAAGTATATTCCCATTCATATTCACAATTTTGAGCACTCCAGGGTGATTACGAACATGAAATTATCCAGCCATGACTTCCTGTTTCACAGAAATATAAATAGGAGGGAAAACAAAGCCCAAATTCCCTTAATCATCCATCACAATGAGAAAAACCAAAGAATATTTTTCTGATGTGCAGCAAAAGATAATTGAGCTTCACAAATTAGTGAAGTGGCTTTAAGAAAAGAGCTAGAGCAGTGAAAATCCCCATTTCACAAATCAGGGCAAGAATTAAGAATTTCCAATCAACATAAAATGTTACGAAATTTTTAAAAAAATACAAAATCAAAGGGATTAACAATTCAGATGAATTTTCACAGCCTTTTTTGATCATATTTACCAAGGGTGTCAATAATTCTGACCACAACTGAAATATTTCTTGAGCATCAAATCAGCATATTAGAATGATTTCTAAATCATCATGTGACACTGAAGACTGGAGTAATGAGGGTGAAAATGCAGCTTTGCATCACAGGAATAAATTACATTTAAAAATATATTCAAATAGAAAACAGACATTTTAAAATAACATTTCCAAATTTGACTGTTTTTACTGTATTAAAATAAATGAATCTTTAATGGTTAGTGAAAAGGTCATTTAAATGTCCTAAGTTATTACAACTGTGACCTTAATCGCCTGCCACCTATGAACCATAAGCATGTTAAGGACGGTTTCACAGGTGCATGTGTGTTTATTGAACAAAGATGAAAAATATCGTTTAAACCCTCATCACCTGTAAACCTTATTTGGATTTTACAAAATTATCTTTAAAATGCAGCAGAAAAATCAAAGTTTCTTTATTTGCCGAGTTTATATATATGTGCAAATATGCTGTATTGATCGCAGGTCTGATCAAATAAGTGGGGCCAGTTCTGAAAAGGAAGTTGAAAGTAAGTTTATCATTATTCTAACATTTGGTTCTGATGGAATGATCCAATTGCAAGCTTTAGTGATGGGTTTTCCTCAGACAGCACGTAACTTCATATCTGTAGTTACAAAGGTTGGTCTAAGGGTATAAAAACGGAGGAGAAACTATAATCAACATCTATTGGCAGTCATTCGTGCATTGCTGCACATTTCCTCTTCCAGTAAGAAAGGCTTTTTATGGATATGATTCACACAAGTGAAAAAATTACAAAAAATATGTCAAGTTAATATATAACAGCAATATAACTAGAAAATTCTGGTTAATTGGTGCATTTTTCCAGTCATCTCAATTTATCTGAATTCACCATATAACACTCACCTGATTTGTTGTGAAAAAATCCCACATTACATCACACACTTGCGATCTACATGATCAGTTTTCAAAGTGTAGATTCTTGTTAAATCAGCCCATCAAGTTATAATTCAGGAACACATGCAGAGTCTGTTTGTTACTGTATTTTGGCAAATGAATAATCAAACCTTATGCTAAAAACTAATTTTCAATCTTCAAATGCTACAAAATCCCTTATATTTTATATCTTAATCTCAATATTAATATATTTGTGCTGATAATATTTAGTTAACACTCTACCAAGCATTTCATTTCTGAATTATTCGGAAGAGTAATTCTACTGCTGTGAAATCAATAAAAAATTATATCCTTTGACCACATTTCTCAACTGTTTTCATGGGAAAAGTGTTGAAACCACAATCCAAAATAAAAGTTTTTGTTTACATAATATATGTGTGTGTTCTGTGTATATTTATATTTATTATGTATATATACAGACACACACGTACAGCATATATTTTGAAAATATTTACTTGTATTTATTTATATTCATATAAATTATATCAAGATTTAATATTTAATATATAAACATAACAAATTTTTCTCAAATATATACAGTATGTGTGTGTATTTATATATACATGATAAATATACACAGTACACAAATTATTTATACAAAAGCCTTTATTTTGGATGTGATTAATCGCGATTAAAAGTTTGACAGCACTAAAAATAATATAATATAATATAAGTCACACTATAGTATATATGTGCACACGTTATAGGTGTGCCCATATGCATTGCATATAATAAAATTAATATTTTCAGTGTTTAAATCCATATCCTCTATAATCCTGCACAAAACTAAACCCATATTCTCACAGCATAGACTGTGTCTAAGGCCCCAGATATACTCAAGAACAGGGGTTTTCAAACTTTTTCATGCCACAGACCAGTGTATTTATTGTAGACTAAAACTATAAAAAACTATTTTTGTGAATTAAAATCAAGCTGAAATAAAATAACATAGAATCTAAAAAAATAAATAAATAAACGTAAAAAAATGATAAAATAAAAAATACCGTAAGCATACTTTTATTGAATTATGATTACTGGTGACCTAAAACTTTATGACATCCGTGGCAGTGATTTTGACCTGTTTATTACAGTACATCATTTGATAAAGATAATGAAAGTGTATTTTGAACAATACAAGCAATGCCTATGAAGCGGAGATGTGAAAATGATCAGAAAGTGAAACCGAAAAGTTCTGTTTATTTCACCAATTTGTTTCGGCACACAGGCCTTCATCAGGGCTAAAAGAAAAGACTAATTTAAATACAAACAAAACCAAATTTCAAACTTGCAATTAACCATAATAAACTTTCAAACTTGCAAGCCCATAATAAACTTAAATCCATGAAAGCCACACACCAAAATACTGTATAGAGTGGAGTTCTTTCGTACACGTTGCTTCATCCTTATTTTATGATTTTACATTTACATTTATTCATTTAGCTGACGCTTTTATCCAAAGCGACTTACAATTGCTATATATGTCAGAGGTCGCACGCCTCTGGAGCAACTAGGGGTTAAGTGTCTTGCTCATTTTCTAGTACTCTGATGATTGCTATTGTGCAAATCATATTCTCATTCCCAAAAGTGATATTGTCTGCTAGCACTGTCCCAAATTAACCCCAGTTTTATTGCATTGTTGCCAATCATGTCATTATACACTCACCTAAAGGATTATTAGGAACACCATACTAATACTGTGTTTGACCCCCTTTCGCCTTCAGAACTGCCTTAATTTTACGTGGCATTGATTCAACAAGGTGCTGAAAGCATTCTTTAGAAATGTTGGCCCATATTGATAGGATAGCATCTTGCAGTTGATGGAGATTTGTGGGATGCACATCCAGGGCACGAAGCTCCCGTTCCACCACATCCCAAAGATGCTCTATTGGGTTGAGATCTGGTGACTGTGGGGGCCATTTTAGTACAGTGAACTCATTGTCATGATCAAGAAACCAATTTGAAATGATTCGAGCTTTGTGACATGGTGCATTATCCTGCTGGAAGTAGCCATCAGAGGATGGGTACATGATGGACATGGTCAGAAACAATGCTCAGGTAGGCCGTGGCATTTAAACGATGCCCAATTGGCAGTAAGAGGCCTAAAGTGTGCCAAGAAAACATCCCCCACACCATTACACCACCACCACCAGCCTGCACAGTGGTAACAAGGCATGACGGATCCATGTTCTCATTCTGTTTACGCCAAATTCTGACTCTACCATCTGAATGTCTCAACAGAAATCGAGACTCATCAGACCAGGCAACATTTTTCCAGTCTTCAACCATCCAATTTGGGGAGCTCGTGCAAATTGTAGCCTCTTTTTCCTATTTGTAGTGGAGATGAGTGGTACCCGGTGGGGTCTTCTGCTGTTGTAGCCCATCCGCCTCAAGGTTGTGCGTGTTGTGGCTTCACAAATGCTTTGCTGCATACCTCGGTTGTAACGAGTGGTTATTTCAGTCAAAGTTGCTCTTCTATCAGCTTGAATCAGTCGGCCCATTCTCCTCTGACCTCTAGCATCAACAAGGCATTTTCGCCCACAGGACTGCCACATACTGGATGTTTTTCCCTTTTCACACCATTCTTTGTAGACCCTAGAAATGGTTGTGCGTGAAAATCCCAGTAACTGAGCAGATTGTGAAATACTCAGACCGGCCCGTCTGGCACCAACAAGCATGCCACGCTCAAAATTGCTTAAATCACCTTTCTTTCCCATTCTGACATTCAGTTTGGAGTTCAGGAGATTGTCTTGACCAGGACCACACCCCTAAATGCATTGAAGCAACTGCCATGTGATTGGTTGATTAGATAATTGCATTAATGAGAAATTGAACAGGTGTTCCTAATAATCCTTTAGGTGAGTGTAATTGCCAATAATCATGTTTTGTACTGCAATATGTAGTTGGAATATATATTGAAGGATGCTCATCTCTGTTTTTATGGAAAATTCATTCTATTGATGCAACTGTTGAATGATTTGGAGGTAAGAGGCATCATCAAAAGGGAAAAAGTTAAATAATAATAATTTAACTTATAATTCAAATAAGAATAATAAAAGACAAAATAATCAAATTCAATCAAAAATGCTGAAGATGGAATTTTGATTAGAAGTGATAATGAGACATCAACAATAACCCTCAAATGACAATTACAGACAAAAATGGAATAACACTTCATTTATTCATCATTTGTTACATACAACATACATCATTTATATGCACTTTTGCATTCAAAGAGAGAAACACAGAAAACAATGGAAAAAAGCATAGTAACTAAAAACACACTAAAAGTGATTCATTTAGCATAACTCCAAATGATCAGTACTCTGTTTCTTTGTATGAAATTTACCCCTAATATGTTTAGTTTTCAATTTAGCACAACTAATTTGTTGACTGCATTATAGTTTCATATAACCTCAACTTTACCAACTAGTAATGGCAACTCTAAAATGGAATAATGGGACTCCAGGCCATTTAAAATTAATCAATATTGATGATTCAGTGATTTGTTGTTAAGTATTTCTTATATGATTCAATCATACAGTCTAGAAGTTCTCATAGTGGTGAACAAAATGTGCCTGGTCACGTTTGTTCATTTGCTGGCAGGCCTTCTCAACATTCTTAGTCAGACCGGGAGGACCACAGCTAAACACGCCCATCTTCTCCACCTTTAACAAAGAAAAATCATCAGTGGTGTACGTGAGGTTGATGTCACAATGTCACAACTGTCACAATGATCTAATTAAATGACTTATTAACCTAAAACGTAAAATGACTCCTTTCACAAGATCCCATATGAATCACAGATATTTACTAATACATGAAGATTTAGAAAAATGTAACAGTACATGCCCTACAACTGTAAATATAACTATATCTATAAGAATAACTGTAACGATAAAGATAACTTTAACAATAACCATAACGATAAAGATAAATATAACGATAACTATAACAATAAAGATAATAACTATAATGATATCTATAAGGATAACTGTAATGATAAAGATAACTTTACCGATAACTACAACGATAACCACAAAAATAACTAACGATAACTAACTATAACATTAACGATAACTATAACAATAGAGTTAACTATAAAGATAACTATGATGATAATGATAACTAACGACAAAGATAAATTTAACAATAAAGATAACTATAACGAAAACTATAACAATAACGATAACCATAACGATAAAGATAGCTATAACAAAAAAGATAATGATGATAACTATAAGGATAATTGTAATGATCAAGATAACTTTAACGATAACTATAACAGTAACTAGAATGATAACTAAAACAATAAAGATAATAACTATAAGGATAACTGTAATGATAAAGATAACTTTAACGATGACTATAACAATAAATAGAATGATAACTATAACAATAAAGATAACTATAATTATAACTACAACGATAACTATAATGATAAAGATAGCTTTAACGATAAACATTACTATAATAATGACTATAACGATAACTATAAAAATTACTATAAGGATAAAGATAACTATAACGATAAAGATAATTGTAACTATAACAATTAAGATAACTATAAGGATAACTATATTAGCGTCCACAACAACACACAATAATCTACTATTATTATAAGTGCATGCTGCAGTTTTGCCATCTCCCACTTTAAATACTCAAGCTCTTTAAATCTGATGGATTCTGATCGGCTGTCAATGTTTTATCGATCATCAGCTGGAAAAAATGTTTCTGAAAGTGACTCCAACGATATTGATCCTTTGTGTCGTTATCATTGTGGTGTAAACTTTCCTATTCTCATAGAACTAGAATAATTATTAAAAACTTTATGGCCCGGGTTCATAGACAGGGTTTAGCCTAAGCCAGGATTAGGTCATAGTTTAATTAGGACATTTAAGTAATTTTTATAAACATGCCTTAGAAAAAAGCTTTACTGGTGTGCATCTTAAGACAAAACAAAGGCACTGACATGTTTTAAGATCAGTCAGTGCAAGTTTACTTCAGTTGAAACAGCTCAGATTTACATTTTAGTCTGGGACTAGCCTTAAGCCTTGTCTGTGAAACCGGGGGTACAATTATCGTTATAGTTATTGTCCTTGGTGGAGTTTAACAGTAAAGCTCCAATGCATCTTAGATGCAAATTATTTGGCTTCTGACCTCTGGATGAACTTCCTGTAGCGAACTGAGAAAAGCCAAAAAGGGTGGGCGGCCGAAGTGTGTGACGGAGCGCAGGCCGGTGAACAAACTCCTATTCCACACCTTCTGAAAGTGCCGCTCACAAACATACTTGAGAAAGAGAAAGAGAAAGAGAGATGATTTTAAAACCAACCATAACTTCATATCATTTCACCTACTTTTAATTAGGTCACAGTAATTCAGTGGAACTTACAGTAACCTTATAAACCAATAAAAAACTCTTATCATTCTCAAATAAACAATGGATTTACTAGCATGGTGGTGCGGAGATCAAATTTCTCAGCCAGCTGTGTGATGTAGATGTGCACAGACACCAGCTCCTGAGCGTCCATGTCCTCCACCTCTCTTATGATGTCTGACACCCACTCGAACTGACGCTGAGTCCGTGTCACCCAGATAAAATACACCTAGAGCCACCATGTTAAGAGTAGTTAAAAACTGAATCATTAATTACAGGACATTGAAAACTTGCACGTTGTAGTGTACCTTTTTGCAGTGAAATTTGAACTTGACTGAAGATTTGAACACCAGGTCTTTTAAGATGGAAGCAAAGGGTGTGACTCCAATCCCGGCGCCCACCAATACTGACACCTCATAGTCTGTCCACTCCTGATGACCCTCCCCAAATGGCCCATCCAGATACAGCTGTGGAGATACAGCAGGGTCAAGCTTTCAAATACTGTTCATTTTATCACAAAATTAAAACAATAAATGCCATTTTTACACTCTTAAATGTGGCGCGACAGAGCGCTGTAGTGCCTCAGTTCAAGTGACAGAACAAGGGATTAATATATCTGAAAATAAATAGCACTGAATATAATAGATTTCTCATTAACTTTAACTTCTAATACTATGTACCAATCGAGAGAGCTCCCTGTATAGTATCGGTATCGGCAGATACAATTGTAAATAATCGGTTATCGTATCGGCTGATAAATGTAGTATCGGTGCATCTCATATACTGTATATATATTGGGATAACCTAATGCATTCAGGTTTATCTACATCTATATGAACCAAAGACAAACTGGGTATCCTTGCCTTTGGATATCCTCCAAACTCCTGGAGTTTCTCAGGGGTGTAGGCCTCTCGGAGTTTGCTGGTCCAGGGTCCCACTGCACGGATATGAAGGCTGAGGGTCTCCTCATGTGGTGCAGAGGTCAGGGTGAAAGGATGATACTCATCTGTGCCCAGCGCCAGGCATGCAATACGTACCCACTGTCCCGAGCGGTAGACAAAACCTTGTGGATGCTTAAACTCCAGGTAAGTTACACCTGGCAGTTCAGAGAAATTGAGAATCAGGTTTGTTATCAGTGCTACTTGTCCACTTTAGAAATTCTACTTACCATAAATAACTTTGCCAGTACATGTCAACTAACTTTCATTTGAGTTTTAATAGACTGTTTATTTTGTTATTTTAGAGTTAGTTAAAGTTCACATGTACAAGCAAAGTTACTTATAGTCAGTGTTGGGGGTAACACATTTCAAGTAACGCGAATTACGTAATCAGATTACTTTTTCAAGTGACTAGTAAAGTAACACATTACTTTTAAATTTATGAATTCAATTTAAATGTACTTTTTCAAAAAAGTAATTCAAGACACCTTCTCCTGTCCCCGAGTTGAGAGAAATTGGGAGTAAGTGCAGCGGCACTTCCTTCAAGCTGAGGCTTATTAATTTCACTTTTAATGTGTAAGGGCCTTTACAGTTGCCAAAAACATAACTTTTGGGTTTGTTGTAATTAAAAATAAAATAAGCGAGCTCAGTTCAAGTGACAAAAAGTAATAAAAATAATGTAATGTTTTACTTTCGATGAAAAGTAATTATAAGTAATGTAATTAGCTAATTTTTAATGGAGTAATGCAATACTGTAACGGATTACTTTCAAAAGTAACTTTCCCCAACACTGCTTATAATAAGTAGAATGACTATTGGGTGACCATCAACATAAAGTGTTAGCAGATACTAAGCAGAGAGTCTATTAATACTCTAATGATTCATAGTTGACATAGTTGCAAAGTTACTTATAGCTAGTAGAATGTCTAAAGTGGACTATTGAAATAAAGCGTTACACAAGTGGTGATTTTAAACACAATTTCATTTTAAAATCAACAAAGTGAGTCCTGAATTTGACTCAAGGTTTCCTATTCTGAGATGCCGTATGATTTCCCAGCCAGAGCAATTAGAAGTGAACACTTTACAGCACATGACACAGCGCTGTGTGCTCAGGCCCTTGGAGACTCTGAGATAAAAGAGCTTTGTGCTGGATCTGCTGAGCGTATTGTCTACCTGAGGGCAGCAGCTCGGCTTTCACCACTGGGATCTCCACCTTCTTCCTGTTGAGGCTGATGAGCTTGTCCAGGAGGAAGAGGAGGCCAGGGGGGATTAGGTAAATGTGGAAGCGAGGCTCCTGGAGGAGGGCGTAGCTGCCGTGGATCACAGTCTGCCAAATGAGATGAGAGAGAAAGAGAGAAAGTCAGTGTTCACAGTTCCTGTGTCCAGTGTCTCCACCAGACGTGTAACTTTCAAAATTAAACGAAAACAACGAACCCAAAAACATTTTCTAAATTAAAAAAAAAAACGAAAACAAAGAAAAAAAAAACACACACACAATACAAACAAACAAAAAATGATTGCGAAAGATTTGTGTTTTTAAATACAGACTCTTGTTTTGAAATACAAACAAATACATTAAAACAAAAAGAAAAAAAAAGAAATAATTATTCTAATCATTAAACTTTCTGGCTATTTTTTAATTTATTTTGATCTTCCACTGTCTGAATTTCAACTATATTTCAACAATTTTTCTTAGTACATAACACTGAAGCTCTAACACTATTAAAACTCATAAAATGAATAGGTGTTTTTTTCCTTTACCAGGACATAGACGAGCACATATAGGTGGTGTGTTATCCAGAATCCTCTAAAGCTGATGCGTCTGAAATAGTGCGAGGCGAAGACATACATAAAGGCAAAAATCAACAGCAAAAGAACCCCAGTGAGACCTGAAAGAAAAACAAAACAGAGTGTTACAGCAAACACACATCTAGAAAAATAATAAACTCATACTGAATATATCAAAACTATATTAAATGTGCAGCTATACCAGGAACTGTCTTGAAAAACCAGAAAGTCCATTTCATTGGAAGCTCAGACCTGCAAATGACCAACACAGAATTTTGGACAAGGCTCCTGCACTAGTAGAGTCTCCCAGAGAATATTTTAACTTCCCATTAAGTTATAAAAATGTTATCACGTTGGCCACGTACACACTGCAAGTTTCAGGAGTGACAACGTGAGTCCCGTAAATTATCGTTCCATGTGTGGACGGAACAGCAGTCACTCTCGCATTTGTAACCATAGCAACACTTTGGCATCTTGCGGGAGTGAAGAATAATTTAGCCATTTGGTATCTGCCATTTTTTGGCTAAAGACACTTACAGTCACCTCCATAAGTATTGGAACAGCAAAGAAAAAAATGCTCTGTTGGCTGAGGAGTCAAGACATTTGCAAATATGATTAAAAGATGAATATGAGACAAAACTACAGAATGTCACGTTTTATTATTAGCCAATTCAACACATCCATGTTTTACCAAATAAAAAGAACAGCACTTTTAGAGTTCATCCCACTCATTGATGTGAGCATAAGTATTGGGACAGTTGAACATAAGGCAGATATAAAAGATTAAAAGCTATTATTTAGTTGCAGATCCCTTGCACACAATCACAGCAGTGAGTCTGTGACCCATAGACATCACCAGACTCTTGGTCTCATCCTTTGAAATACTTTTCCCAGCCTTTAATGCAGCCAATCCCAATTGTTGCTTGTTTTGGGGAGTTTCTGCCTTTACTCTCCTCTTCAGCTGGTGAAATTCATGTTCGATCAGATTTAAATCTGGAGATTGACTTGGGCAATCTAAGACTTTCCATTTCTTTGCTCTTATAAATTCCTTGACTGAACTGGCAGGGTGTTTTGGGTCATTGTCCTGATGCAATATGAAGCACTTCCCAATGAATCTGGTGGCATTTTCTTGAATATTGGTAGGTAAGATGGATTTGTACTCTTCCAAATTCCTTCTGCTACTGTCGTCATACATTAAGTCATCAGTAAAGTTGAGAGGGCCTGTTCCAGAGGCAGCCATGCATGCCCATGCCATGACACCACCTTCACCATGCTTTACAGATGAGGCTGTATGCTTGGGATCATTTGCAGTTCCTTTTTTTCTCCACCTTTTTGCTTTCCCATCACTTAGATAAAGGTTCATCTTTGTCTCATCGGTCCATAAACACAGTTCCAAAACTCTTCTGGCTCACCTTTATACTTTTTTGCAAACTCTAATCTTGCTTTCTATTTTTGGTGCTGGTCAGAGGTTTGCATCTTGCTGTGTAGCATCTGTAATTCTGTGTCAAAGTCTCCTGAGGACAGTAGATTGTCAGAGCATCACCCCAGCTTTCTGGAAGTTGTTGGTGATTTTACAGACACGTCTTTAAGGGTTCATTTTCACAGCTTTTATTATTTGTCTGTCATCAACTACTGTTGTTTTCTCAGCCGATCAGGTAGTTGTTGGTTGCTGGTGTCGCTGGTGGTTTCCAAACTCTTGATTTCTCCATGCCCTTTGTTTTTGCTAGAGCTCTAATTGACTTCTTCTTTTCTTTTAGTATCCAAATTGCTTGCTTCTCTCTCAAAGTCAGCTCCATCATCTTCATCCTGGTTTGTGTGTGTCATCATCGAATGCAAGATTCAGAATACAGAAGTAATGGATATAACTGATACGACACATTCCCTGCTTTTAATATCTGAAGAATTAATGCAACAGGACACAGCTGATCACTTAGAAAGACCTGTGAGGCAACTGCTCCAATACTTATGCTCACATCAGATAGAGGGATGAACTCTAAAAGTGCTGAACTTCTTAGCTGGTAAAACATCTGTGTGTTGAATCACCCAATAATAAAATGTGACATTCTGTAGTTTTGTCTCATATTCATCTTTTAATCATATTTGTAAATGTCTTGACTCCACAGCCAACAGAGCAATTTTGTCTTTACTGTTCTAATACTTTTGGAGGGCACTGTATGTCCATCAATTTTATAAGCAGTGTTGGGATCAATTTTAACTAAACTACTTCTGATAGACGTGCTGTTTTTTGTTTATGCTCAGGAGGCTCCTATAGAGAGCATTGTCTTGTCATATTTACAAGCACGTTTTGGCATGGTGTCTGGTCTTAGCTCATAAAGATAGGCACTTTATGGAGTTAATAAAGTGGCCTGTTGCGGATTATATGTTTTTATTTTGGTGTTATAAAACAAAGCATTTGGGTGTTTAAGTTTTTTGTGCTTGTCCTTGTTTGATGTTTTTTTCTATGAACTTCTGGCAACACTGACACTACCACAGGGCTCCTGAGCGCAACTAGTCCCGTGTCAAAATGTGCTCAGGTTAAGACTTCTTTCACTGTTGTTTTCTTGCATCTCACACACATTTCTGATGCACGTTCAAATACATCATTAGCAACTAGTTGTTCAGTTCAGTTCCGTACACACTGCGTAGAATTTCTGTAAATGTGGTTGTCACTACCTGTATTTTTCGGGAGTTAATGCGGTTGTCACTCCCGTATTTTAGCAAATTATGTGTGTAAAGAACACGATTAAGGAGTAAAAGGTGAACTGACAACCGAAATTAGCTGCAATGTGTACCTGGCCTTAATGTTCTTTGAACATTCAAAACATCCAATTTTTTTAATGATTTAAAAACCTGTTCCATGGTTACACGGACATTTCAGAGAACATTCCATTTTATCAAAAATTATGGGAACATTAATTTTGAATGTTCTTAGTAGTGACATTTAAAAATTGTTAGATGAACGTCCAACTAAAACGTTTCATATATCAATTAAGCTAAACATGAATTACCCATTGTTGTAGAACACTCTAGGAAACAGGCAGGCAAGAATGCTGAGGTCACTGATGCAGAAAATGTAAACGTTGACCACATGACCCAAACTATGAACAACTGGCACAAAAAGAAAAAAAAAAAAACATTAAAATATTACATATTACATAATTGATGTATGGCACATCACTTTGAGGAAATGTTACATTATGAAATGGAAGTTTGAACTCTGGTAGCTTTGTGATTCACACATGCTATAAACTGCACAAATATGTCTTTGCACACAAAGTGTTAAATCATAAGTATGGTGATGTAACATTCTACTGAACCATATCTGTGGTGAAATTCATTTGAAAGGCAGTTAAGGAAGTTTAAATATTAAATGATAGCGTTTCGCACGTAGAGGGAATTTATCTTTTCTGACCTGAGAGGACAACAGCAGCTATAGCCATGTGACGGTGAAGGTCAATGGCCGCATCGAATGGGATGTATCTGTTAAGAAAAGTCTCCCTGCACATGGTTATCAGGTTACGGCACACAGTGAGGAGCATGTAGGGAAACAGGAAGGAGATGGCGGCTGCAGAACCACGAGACACAAGCACACCCACCATGGAGGTCTCTGGGATGCCACTGGCGTGGGCCTGTAAACCATAATCTACAAACATTGCTATTGGTTTGTAACCATTAGTGCGGATCTCCAGTGTCACAAATTAGGAACAATTCAACATGATCATAATAAATCAAGTTAGGGCCTAAATATGCACAGTACAATCAATGTTCAGTGAAAAGAGAGAATATAGAGGGACACTTACGGTAGCATCTTTCCAGTGCTAGTCCAGCTGTGATCCCGTATATAATAACAATGCAAATTATATGTCTTCTGTAGTTTTCTATGAAGCGTTTGAACTGCTGGATCCATTGCTGCACTGGGTTTCTGTTGTAGCGTTCTCTCTGAGGCCTCACATATACCTTTGGGTTACTTTGTTCAATTCTAACAAGGGAAAATAAACGACATAGTTATCTATCTGGCTGTCTTTCTATCTGTTTAGCTATCCACCTTTTTTATGTATGTCTATTCATTTATCTACCTCACAGTCATTCTAACTAATTACATAGACAGGCAAGATAACTAACAAGATAGAAAGACAGCCATATAGCTTTATTATAATTAACTAGTTTGACAGACAGGTAAATAATTTATTAACTATACAGAGAAACAGCCAGATAGTTAACCCAAGTTAACTAGACAGAAAGACAGAAAACTAGTCAATACATAAATAACTAATCGACAGACAGGTGTATAATTAACTAATCACACTAAAAGAGAGGTGGGTAAATAACTAATAAACAGGCAGATACGTAACTAATTATGCAAGAGGTGGATAACTAATTATACAGACAGACAGACAGGTTACTAAGAAACTATTTATCTGTCTATCCATTTGTATGTCTGTTTTCTTGTCTGTCTAGTTCAGGGATATCCAAACTCAGTCCTAGCTCTAACAGTTTAGCTCTAACTTGCCTGGAAGTTTCTAGTATACCTAGTAAGACCTTGATGAGCTGGTTCAGGTGTTTTTAATTGGGGGGAACTCTGAACAATAGTTCATAAATTAGCTTCCACAAAGAACCCAATTGTTTACTTTTAAGACGTTACTGTTGTGATTAGTAATTAATTGGTTATTCTTTATTAATTGGACATAGTTCACAAGTAGTTCTCAATGAGGAGATTTTTCTTTAATAATTATCTCATATCTAATAAGGAACTACCTTTGTGCTAAATTTGCTACTACTTACTGCTTAGTTAATCTTGCTTCTCTATTAGTGTTAATGTAGCTATTACTTCCTGCATAGTTACTTGTTAACAACGGACTATTATTCAAAAGTGTTACCCAAAAATATAGTTGTTTCTGTTACTGCATTAGCCTGTTTAATTTTGTCACAGTCAACTAAAGATTATGATGTTCAAAGCGAAACCTGACCAATATTACGTCACAGAATGGCATCAGTTCCAGCAAATACTGATTGCCACATTTCTCAATAGCCAACAAATGACGGGTTTCATAAAGGCTTAAAATCTAACACCTAGCTGAGCTCCTAATGACCATACACATGTCAGAACACGTTACATAATGCAACACATGCTCTAAAATGACCATGGCAGAGATATTATATATTAACGTCTCACTTCTTGATCTGTCTTTGACGAAGTTCCTGGTCTTGCTCCCCCTCAGGCCTGTGAGTAAGCTCTTCCATGGCTGAAGAACTACAAAGGAAATCAAAAACAACTTTAGCTGAATTACTGTACGTACGTATTTATTTAGAATGAGCTTCATGTTATATCATTTTTCTTTACCCATTTTTCTTAATGAAAGATACTCGTTGTTGTCTGGATAGTTTTTTCTTACCAAGTACTTCCATGCCTGGGAACACATGAACAACAGTTTCAAAATAAAATGTCTCTTTGTTGGGTAAACTAAAAAATATAGTGACATAATGGGGGATCAGACCATAAAGAAAAATATATCCTTAACCTTTAATATTGAGCTGAGCTGAATGGTCTCGCAGCAGAAAGTGAAAGTCCTCCCAGGAGAAGGAATCTTTTTCGTGAAGACCAGCAGCCTGAAGCATAGCTGCTATACCATCATCAGCCTGACTCTTAGATAAAGCACTTCCAGAGATATCAATGAAAGACCTGCACAAGACAAGAGGAAAAACTGACTAGAAGAAAGAAGAAATCCTTCAGAGGATTTATCAAAGTGTAAAAGTATAATCTGAATCTCAAATTTCAGGTTATTATCAAGAAATCTTTGCACAAAACACTTTTGTTTTCAACAAGGCTCAAAAACAGACAAACATCAGAACCGACCTGAGTAAGGAAGTGAACTCTTCCTTTGACAAGAAGCCATCTTCTTTAATGTCATGCATTGAAAACAGAAGCTTAGACTTCTCCTCGGGAGTACCTGGATTTGAAAGCCAAAAACAGCAAACACTGTAACACTCTTAACACAGTAACACCATAACACTGTAAAACTGTAACATTCTAACAACATAGCAAGGCGATTCTGTAACATCATAACACTATAAAATTGGAAAAATGGTTACATCATGTAACAACAATGAAACAAGGCTGTGCTAAATACAATCTGACCGGTCAGACTGAAACGTATTTACAGGAATGTGATTTAAATAGCATTAGAAAACACATATGAATGTAGCTCGAAACGGATTTGCACAAATCGGATTTCATGTAGTTCACTGAGTTAGACACTATCTAAATATGATTTCAATTGGATTTGCATAAAAAATTGGATTTGGGCTGACAGTCTGAACGAGGCTATTGAAACGCTGAGAAATCGTACAATTGTAAGATTCTAACAATGTAAATTTGCAGCATAGTAATATTCTAACATTGTAACACTGTAAAATTGTAAAACATCCTAACGACATAAAAAGGTAACTTTGTAGCATTGCAATACTATAACATTGTAACATCAGCAACAAGGTAACAACAAGGTAACTTTGTAGCATTGTAACATCGCAACATTTTAACACTAACTTTGTAGTATTTTAAAATGGTGATATTGTAACAAAATATAATGAAACACTGCACTGCAATACAAAAGATTTGAACAACCTCACCTGTCATAAAAATGACAATTACATCCAGGAACTCCTGAAACGAAAGGTATCCGTTACCATCCTTGTCAGCCAGTGTGAACATGGACTCTACAAAGAGCGAGTCAGGCTTCAGACCGAGCACGCTGGCGAATTCAACTCGTGTGAGCTCACACTGTAAAGCTTCTCTGGTCCTATTGCTCAAGTCTCCTGCATCACTTTTATCAATGTCCAAAACCTGGAGTCAAAAAACACATATATGATGCTACTCCATGACTTTGTGACATGAGTTTTTATACAAAATGACCTTGTAAAGAAACTTTTACCTTTGAAAAAGCATGCTTGAAGAACGTCTCCACAATCTTTTCCCTCTGTGCTCTGGTCACTGCATCTCTGAGAATCTCTTTCTCACTAATTTCCTTTACAGTTAGACTCTGAATTCTGCCCTCCAGCTCAGAGCGCAGGTAACCCAGGAACTTTGACCTCTGACCAACGTCCTCAAAGAACAAAACCTTTTGGACAGAAATCCAGCATCTTAAAGTCTCATTGAGCATTAGGTGAGGGAAGGCAACAGACTGAACTACCAAATTCCTACCAGATCATACTCTTTGGGGAACTTCAAGAGTAGAGCACGATGCTGATGGTCATTGGATATTAACACATTGAGGTGGTCTTGATTGCCTATGCTGTGAGAACTGAGAAGAGACCCGTTCTCATCAAAGGTCTGGAGTACTGTCTTCTCGTTGAACGCAAGTGCGACTTGTCGGGGTGCTGTATTGTGCCCCAACCACTCTTTGGCTGAACAAAAAAGTAAAATGCAATGACAGAAATTAATAAACTCATCTTCATTGGAATTTCAGACCAATGTGACACTGCATGTGATATTACTGACCAATAGTTTCATGTGCAGGTTTCTTGTCTGTGGTGGAACCTCTGAGCTTCTTTTGGAACCGCTTGTATCTGGCTGTCCGGACACGAGCAACTACACAAGCTACTATGTAGCTTACTGTCAAGAGATCAACATTTCATTCTTTTTTTAACAAAATATAAAAAATAATGAAAATATGCTATATATAAAATACTCAATTTAAATAAATAAATAAATAATGTTGTTATATATTTTTACTGTAAAACATTCCAATCTTTTTTAAACAAATATAAACAATAATGAAAATACATAATTATTGTTATCTAAAAATATTATTATTTATATAAAATGCTGTATATTAAAGTACTCTCTATTCTAATAAATAACACAATTTTTAATTCTATTATCTAATAAATAACACTACTATTTATTTTAATCATTTTAAATCTAAAAGAGTTCACACAAAGTTCCATTCCAATATGTTTTTGTAAAAAATATTAAAAATATATAATTGTTGTTATATAAAATACTATTTCTTGTGTTTTTTTGTGATTTAATAATTAATGCATTAAACAAACAAACAAACGTTTATAATTCTAGATCAAATGCAGCCCACACAAAAAATGATGAATGACACTGACCAACAGGAAACAGGAAAAGTACTACCACCGTTGATCCAAAACCAGCCTTGCTGCTGTTGTCAAAGTAACTCATAGAGGAGGGCTTTGTACAGGGGTGAAGATCGGAGGATGTGATTGGCTGAGGCTGGGGGCAGGGATCACCTGCACAAAAAGCCCAATATAAACACATCACTGCTTTATAATATGATTTTGTTGTGGAATATGTTGGTGCATGTGGGTTGCTTATTACCGTTCACCCAGAAGAACACATTCTTTTGAATGTCACCCTCCTCTGCACTGGTAACGTCCAGAAGGACATCATGAAATGTGGTGTTACGTATGGCTTGCATCTCCTCCTCAGTGAACAACCTGAGAGGAAGAATATCTTTCAGTATTTAGTGTGCTCATCTGATCAAACTGACATGGCTGATTTTTTAAAGGAGTCATGAACTGAGAACCCAAAATTCCTTTTGACATATACGAGGTCATTGTACTATAGAACCATCCTGTAAGGCCCAATCCCAATACTATTTCATACCCCTAGTGTGTGTGGGTGTCAAGGGGTAGGGGTGAAAATATTCCCCTAAGAAATGGGACACCATTACATGTAATCATATGTCGTCTAGCTCTTATAATACACACACCTATACTGGTGTGCATTAGAGCCTTTAATTACCACTCTATATTAATGTGCTGCTTACTGACTCACACACACACCAGAGATCGCGGAGCTCACACATCCAGGAGCAAAGAAACTTGTCAACGCTGCCCTGTGACTTTTATTAATATCATAGTTTAAATACTGAATCACTACATTATATTTTCCAGCAACGAGAGGATAAAATTAGTTTTTGAAGTAAACTGACTCATTGTAAAGAGAAATGCACAGACACACGTACACGCAACTTTCATCGCTCTCTCTGGAACTGACAATATTTGAGAAAAAGGTTTAGCGATTTCTAATTATTGGGGGGACTAGCCCTCCTTAATGTCTATGGTGGTTATCGCCCTGATCAAACATGAAAATATGTTGTGTAATTGTTGTCAGTAATTAGTTAATGTTAGCAAACTTTAGCGATTTTTTTGCAAACATTTCGTTGAATAACATGACCGTAAATATGAACACATGATTGAATGTAACATAAAACAAATGATTACTTTTCATTAAACTCTTTATTAATGCTAAAAATGCTTACATTTATGGGTCTTTTTGTTCGCTCGGGCAGCCAAGTTGGAGATCATTTTCATTCGTTTGAAGCGTGGTCTTGAAAAATCTTCGTTTGAGGGGCTATCTGGCTCTTCCCCTTGCCCCTAGCCCTCCAACCAAAAGAGAATCAAAACACTCTTACCCCTTCACGTGAACGTAAGTGTAGGGGTAAGGGGTAGTTTCAGAACTCAAATTTTCTCATTAGTCTAAAATATTGATAGCAGTCTGCCAAAACGACAACGTTTAGGATGTACGACTCTATGATGTAACATTGTGGATGAGCACCGCCTCCGCAGAAGAAGATCAACACCTGCTTCTACATCACTGCCTGTTTAGCCCCGCCCATCCAATTTGTGCATGTAGTGTTTACGAGAGAGGGGAACGTGCAGAAACTAAATGATAAAGATGGCTCTGAAGACAATACGTTGCTGTGCAGTGCCAAGTTGTTGAAAAACAGTGTTTGCATTGCCTTTCCTCTGATCCCAACGTTAGGAAAGAGTGGATGAACTTTATTTTTAATGAAGATCCAGACCGCGTTAGTAAGAACTCGGTCCGTTGTTTACTTCATTTTACCACAGATTTGTTTAAAAACAAGGCACAATTCAACACAGGATTTTCAAAAAGATTGAAACTAAAAGAGGATGCTGTGCCGACAGTAATGTCGCAACACAAGTGTGAGTAACTGTTTTTATTATGTTATCACTATTGCTTTGTCTCGTCTTACAGATCATTTGATATGTATTGAATTATTTAATGCGTTTTTGACCTAAATCACAGCAGGGTCCATCTATGAGGAACTATTTAGCCAATCATAGCAGTTTACTTCCGTTCAAAAACAGGACACAAAATAGCCTATTACTAAGTAATGTTTTTTTATGTAAAAATCTTGATAACATTATAAGTGGACCTCAGAGAACAGTACAAAATGCAAAACAAAGGCAGTTCATGACCCTTTTGAGTAATCATCAAAGGAAAATGTCCCACCGATTTTGTTTGTTCTCAAACCAGAAGCGGTCAGCGTTCCTTATGCGTTCAAACTGGTCCAGGATGATGGTGGAAAACACTGGACCTGGCCCCCCTTGTGATTCTAGTAGGCCGCCCACAAATAGATCTAGTCTGTTGGTATCGTTCTCATATAACTCTGCGAGCTCCCTTAACAACTGAAAATCAGTGAAAAGGGTTAAATAGAACATTACAAACAAGATTTTTGCATTATCTGAACAATAAGTGTATGGGTAATGGGCATTCTGGGTATTTGTTATTGAGAGATTCTTGCTGATTGCTGTAGCAGCACCTGTGTGTTATTCAGTTTAGGGTTGATCTCATCCCAACTGTTGACCGGCCGCATGTTAAGGCTCTCTCTGATCTGGTTATAACTGGGCAGCCCAAAATCACGCCCCCTCTGGATGGTCAAAGCCACTGCATCAGAACGCGAGAACCGCATGGGCCCGGACATGTAGTCTAATGGAGAAAAGGAATAGAGAAGATGTGTTAACCAGTAGATCTTCTTGTTGTCATTAAATTAATTGGAAATAACTAACCTCTCAAATCCTCCACAATGATGTTGTCCTCTCGCTCAGCGATCTGAGAAGCCATGCCCATTATTAGCTCATCTACATCCTGACTGGACTGCAGGTTTGGATTCTAAAACATATATAACTTGATGATATAGCAATGTAATTTTTTTTATTTCATATTATAATTTGACAGTAATATATAATTTATAGTTACTTTTAAAACAGTAATTTCTAAAGAAAAATTTCAAGAATTTCAATATATATACAGTATCTCACAGAAATGAGTACACCCCTCACATTTTTGTAAATATTTTATTATATCTTTTCATGTGACAACACTGAAGAAATGACACTTTGCTACAATGTAAAGTAGTGAGTGTACAGCTTGTATAACAGTGTAAATTTGCTGTCCTCTCAAAATAACCCAACACACAGCCATTAATGTCTAAACCGCTGGCCACAAAAGTGAGTACACCCCTAAGTGAAAATGTCCAAATTGGGCCCAAAGTGTCAATATTTTGTGTGGCCACCATTATTTTCCAGCACTGCCTTAAGCCTCTTGGGCATGAAGTTCACCAGAGCTTCACAGGTTGCCACTGGAGTCCTCTTCCACTCCTCCATGACGACATCACGGAGCTGGTGGATGTTAGAGACTTGCGCTCCTCCACCTTCCATTTGAGGATGCCCCACAGATGCTCAATAGGGTTTAGGTCTGGAGACATGCTTGGCCAGTCCGTCACCTTTAGCCTCAGCATCTTTAGCAAGGTAGTGGTCGTCTTGGAGGTGTGTTTGGGGTCGTTATCATGTTGGAATATTGCCCTGCGGCCCAGTCTCTGCTTCAGTATGTCACAGTACATGTTGGCATTCATGGTTCCCTCAATGAACTGTAGCTCCCCAGTGCCGGCAGCACTCATGCAGGCCCAGACCATGACACTCCCACCACCATGCTTGACTGTAGGCAAGACACACTTGTCTTTGTACTCCTCACCTGGTTGCCACCACACATGCTTGACACCATCTGAACCACATAAGTTTATCTTGGTCTCATCAGACCACAGGACATGGTTCCAGTAATCCATGTCCTTAGTCTGTTTGTCTTCAGCAAACTGTTTGCGGGTTTTCTTGTGCATCATCTTTAGGCTTCCTTCTGGGACGACAGCCATGCAGACCAATTTGATGCAGTGTGCATGTCTGAGAACTGACAGGCTGACCCCACACCCCTTCAACCCCTGCAGCAATGCTGGCAGCACTCGTACGTCTATTTCCCAAACACAACCTCTGGATATGATGCTGAGCACGTGCACTCAACTTCTTTGGTCGACCATGGCGAGGCCTGTTCTGAGTGGAACCTGTCCTGTTAAACCGCTGTATGGTCTTGGCCACTGTGCTGCAGCTCAGTTTCAGGGTCTTGGCAATCTTCTTATAGCCTACGCCATCTTTATGTAGAGCAACAATTCTTTTTTTCAGATCCTCAGAGAGTTCTTTGCCATGAGGTGCCATGTTGAACTTCCAGTGACCAGTATGAGAGAGTAAGAGAGATAACACCAAATTTAACACACCTGCTCCCCATTCACACCTGAGACCTTGTAACACTAACGAGTCACATGACACTGGGGAGAGAAAATAGCTAATTGGGCTCAATTTGGACATTTTCACTTAGGGGTGTACTCACTTTTGTGGCCAGCGGTTTAGACATTAATGGCTGTGTGTTGAGTTATTTTGAGAGGACAGCAAATTTACACTGTTATACAAGCTGTACACTCACTATTTTACATTGTAGCAAAGTGTAATTTCTTCTGTGTTGTCACATGAAAAGATGTAATAACATATTTACAAAAATGTGAGGGGTGTACTCACTTCTGTGAGATACTGTATATATATATATATATATATACATACACACACACATATATCAATATATATATATATATATATATATATATATATATATATATATATATATATATATATATATATATATACATATACACACACAGTATATATAAATACAGTATATATATAAAATAAAGAAATTCTTAAGGACAAAATCAGTCAAGATTAAAGCCACCGTGTTTAAAATTGTAATAATATGCATAATCCAAACCAAACCCCATTTATCATGACTCACATTTCGGCTCCAGAAGGTGTTGCATAAACGCATGCCAGGAGATTTACTTGTATCGTTGTTCACAGCACTTTTGTAGTGGCATGTCCTGTTTCTGAATCCCCAAAATCACATTTCAGCACAATTTTAGATACAATTGAGGATGTTATATGTACACTACCATTTGAAAGTGTGGGATCAGTTTATTTATTGTATAAATATTTATTCATTTATTTAAAGAAATTACTTTTACTTTTAAATTATTTTTATTCAGCAATCAAATTGCATTAAAACATTTCTATTTCAAATAAATGCTGATCTGCCTATTCATCAAACAATCCTGCAAAATGTATCATGGTTTCTACAAACCATATTAAGCAGCACAACTGTTTTCAGCAATAATAATCAGAAATGTTTCTTGAGCAGCCAATCAGCATATCAAAATGATTTCTGAAGGATCATGTGACACTGAAGACTGGAGTAATGATGCGGAAAATTCAGCTTTGATCACAGAAATAAATTAGATTTTAAAATATATTAAAATAGTTATTTTAAATTGTCATAATATTTCACAATATTACAATTTTTGTTGTATTTTTGATTTAAAAAATTCTAAATTGGTGAGCATTCGAGACTTCGTACCAACCCCAAGCTTTTAAACGGCAGTGTAAGTAGGTCTAATACTATTACATTTTCCCCCGGTTTCACAGACAAGGCTTAAGCCTAGTCCCAGACTAAAGTATAAGTCTGAGCTGTTTTAACTGAAAGAAACTTGCACTGACTGATCTTAAAATATATCAGTGCCTTTGTTTTGTCTCAAGGTGCACACCAGTAATGTTTTTTTCTAAGGCATGTTAATAAAGATTACTTAAATTTCCTAATTGAACAATGGCCTAATCCTGGTTTAGTCTAAGCCCTGTCTGTGAAACCGGGCCTTGAATAGAAATTATTGAATGTTACTATGTCAACAGTGCTTTGCAATGATTAAAATAAATTCAATTAAAAATTTTAAAAAGGCTTTCAACAGATATCAGTTTTACAGAAGTGATTTGAGAAATATACCTTTTATATACACCAGGTGGTGCAAGAGTCAGTCCAAACCTCACAGCAGCAGCTTCAAACTCAGCAGAGATCCCTGGATCAACGTATTTCTGATAACCTGCAGAAAAGCGGTGCTGTGTGATTCAGCTCATAATATATATGCCATTATTAGCTCATATTTTTCACTAACCACTGAGAATAGTACTGCCCTCAGCAGAAATGACATACTTGGCATCTGTTAACCTGTAATGACGTAGATGCCAACGACATGCTGTCAACAGCAAAGCCAACTGCATTTTACGCAAACCATAAGAGAGATTTTAACAGACCACAGGTTAGTCTTGTGCAGCCAATCTTTTGACTTGTGGCATAAAGTCTGCTCACGTCTGCCCACAATCACCCACTTTTTTGTTTAATATACCACAACAATAGACTAGTAACTTTATATTAAATAACTGTAAAGTGGAATATTCTGTTTGGCCTGTAGATATTAAATATCAGGATATTAATACCATTTTTGCAACACCAACAAGCAGCTATTTCCTGTGTTACCAAAACTTGTATAATAAATGTTGCTTCTTTAGCTTTATATATATATATAAAGCAAGGCACCGAACCCCCAATTGCTCCCCGGGCGCATGGCTGCCCACTGCCCCGGGTGTGTGTTCACGGTGTGTGTGTGTGTGTGTGTGTGCATTTGTTCACTACTCACTGCTGTGTGTGTGCACTTGGATGGGTTAAACGCAGAGCACCAATTTCGAGTATGGGTCACCATACTTGACAATACGTCACGACTTACTTACTTACTTACTCACATCAAAGAGCGTCAAAATGGCATTTATTGTCTACTTTGTTCATTACACGTGCGTATCCAACCGAAAATTTACGGTACGAATACATGTACCGCTACACCCCTAATAAATATATATATATATATACTTTTTTTTTTCTTTTCGTAAAGTTAGTAAAAAACAATGCATTTGCCTATATTAATTGAAATTACAAATATAAAATAATTAGTAATACCCACTACCTGTAAGTGGATGTGAATGAAACTCAAATTGTAGTGTGACCTTCAGACGGTCAGTGAACGGACTGTGGTCAGTAGGTGTGCCGTCTGAGACTTAGACAAACCACAGACTACTGTAGAACGCGCGCACACGCGCGCGCACACACACACACACACACACACACACACACACACACACACACACACACACACACACACACACACACACACACACACACACACACACACACACACACACACACACACACACACACACACACACACACACACACACACAAACACTCACACACTCACACACACACAGAAATCTCACCTGGATAGGAAGTTACTGGTATTCCCAGATAGGCCGGCAGCCACTCATAGAAAGCTATATTCTGAGGAAAGGTCGATTGTCAAAATCAGAAATAAGACTGATATATCATTATATTTATAATGATTCAAAGCAGTGCAGAGTGAAATATTAAGTGAAGCAGATATTAAGTGAGGAATACTGTGTTACGCCCCTCCAAATTGGCACCTGTTACATAAAATGAGTCAGTAATAGAGGATTTGCTTTACCTGAAACGTGGCAATAACCCTCTTTCGGGCATTTTGGAAAAGCTCTTCGTCTGACCAAGAGGGGTGTTCCTTGTGCAGTTTGGAGGCCAGGTAATTGTGGTAACGAAACCAAATAATTCCCTCAGTGACCGTAAAGACGTTCTCATTGGCCCAGGCATTCCCAAACTCTGAGAACACACAAACCCAGCAGCTGAAAACCACAACTTGCAACATTTCCATAAGCACTTTGCATACAAAACCTGTACTAAACCCACACAAAGTGAAAAGTTCCTCTGATCTGTATCATCTTCTCTTGAACTTTATTGCTTAATGTTTTGCTAGCTATGGAGCCATTTACAAGAGGTAAATTTACAAAGATTGAAGAATATTTTCAAAAAACGATGGCCTATTGGCATCACATTCGAGCTAAACAAAAGCTGTGGTTTATTTAGAGTATTTTACGTGCCATACCTCATTTTGGTGTTGTGTAATTTTTTACAGCAACATACCAGCCGCACATTGTTAGGGGTTTTAGCAGACACATGCTTATGCAAGAGGATTGAACCTGGTGATAGACTAGATTAGGAGCAAAAAGACAATGCTACCTGAATCCCTTACAAAAATGTACCACGGTAACCATAGTGACTGATAAAATATGATCATTATTAAAGTCACAGATGCAATAATACCACTCTATGTATGTATGTATGTATTTATTTATTTATTATTTTTATAATTATTTTTCATTTTTATAATTTATTTATTATTATACTTATTATTATCATTTAATTCATTAATTTATTTAATTTATTAATAATTAATTTGTTTATTTATTAATATGTGTTTAGTTTTTCCATTCATGTATTATTTATATATTCATCCATAAATAAATAAATAAATAAACACTACTACTACTACTCCTACTACTACTACTTATAATAAATATTTTTATTATTATTAGTATAAATCCAAAATATTATTTATAAATAAGTCTATTTATTTATTTATACATGCTAATAATACATGTTTAATGTATTTGTCCAAAACGAAATAAATGGGTAACAAACAAACAAATAAAATAGTTATCCATTAAGAAAATAAAAAAGTGTTCATTTATCCATAAACAAAGAAACAAACAAGTGAATGAATGAATGACAAAGATTCTTAAAGCTTCTCAGTGTTTGCAGAAGGTCTTATATTAATTTATGATTTATAGCAGTAAAATAATTGCAGTTACTATAGTACTTTAAAGGAATCTATGAATTCCATGGGGCAATTTTGTAAGGGATGTTGCAAGAAAGCATGACTGCAAAATATTCCAATTCCTACCAGACAAAAACTCCTTGATTAGCCATGTGACTACTGGTCATGTGGTCATAAATAAATGAATGTACTACAACTTAAAGTAGCTGCTCCATATGTTACCATAGAGCTCCTGTGGGCCTGGGCTGGTGCTGGGGTCCGGCGCGCTCCACATGAGGTTTCCGCTGCTGCTGCGCCGGGGCATGTCCTGTGAGGAGCCTGACGCCAGCAATCCTCTGGAGAACGCTCTCAAGGCATCGCACCATGAGCTGGACCATCCATAGATGGAGCTGCCATCTATCCATGCTGTCACGTGATTAATCTGAAATGAATTATGCGTAAATTAAAAACTCAGCAGGTCCGTTCTAAACCCCATACAGTCTATTGTGTCTACATATGCACCTGCGTGCGAGGATTGTTGGGACTTTTGCCTGTGCTCGAAACCCACTCTGCTCTCTGGAACTGGAGCAGGACCGGTTGCGAAGAGTTAGAGCCAAAGACAGGATCTTCTTTTTGGACTTGAATATGCATGAACTCAGGTGGGCAACCAGGTCTTCGGGATTCTGAGATCTCAGACCACACATGGTAACCTAATGTAGTAATAAAGAGCATGTGTTAAAGTGGCCATCGTGAGGAATCAAATTCTCCTTGATCTTTTACAAACAGGAGATAATATCAGGAAAACATCTACTGAAATCATTGAAGAGCACTACAAATTGTTTAAAATTCTTAATAGAATAACATTGCATAGATAGGTCTGAACCGTCTGAAACAGTTCACATCTCAAGCAGTTAATCAAAACTCACTTTCAGACGCCTGACAGTCACTCCGACTCGAAATGAGCCAAAATACCAGCGTATCTGATCCTATCATACTCCAACAGTCACTGAACTGAGGAAACAGTTACGGCTGGAGGCCGGTGAGCCGGTGATACGCAAATGTGAGAACCAAACGCTTGAATGAAAGGCCCAAATGAAAGTTTTTATGCTTATGTAAAAAAGTGAGCTGAATAAGACTATTTTATTTACTTTATATACTGTAAAACATCCATGTTTCACTTCATTATTGGGTGCTTTAATAATATATTTGTGCATACGTTGCATCATTGCGTTATTATGTAAATGAACTGATTAATTAGTTATTTGAAAAAGTTAACTGAAACCAACTGTCCGAAAGAACCAGTTGAATCAGATTTCCATGTTTGCCTGAGGCTGTTGAGGTGGTGTAAACCTGAAATAATCCAATCAAAAGGAAAAAATAAAGCAAGTAAACACCTGAATCTAACTATTTTCTCAATCATATTCAAAAAAATAAGTGCTATTCCAATTGACTGATTCAGTCCATTTTGTGAATGAATCATTTTCATGACATTTCACTAAAATATCTGACTCAAAACGATGATTTTTTATTTGTCTTTGCTTCTTTGCACTTTTTCTTCGCTGCTGTAACATGGAAATTTCCCCTTTTTTGGACGAGTAGAGGTTTATCTAATCTAATGTAATCTAAAAGGATGAATGGTTCCTTGTAAACTGGACATCACTACTCCTCATGGACTCCAATGAACACCCTACGGAGAACCAGGGTGGATTATTATCACCGTCTGACTAAACCCATAAGATAATAATACAGTGAAAGAGCTCGAATGTTCCAGTCCCTATTCATTGCAATTGCATGGAAAAGAGTTACTAGCAATTTCTAGGTTTTTGTACCATGATAGAATGGACTGGAACAGCATGGGGTGAATAAATAGTAAACATTTTATTTTTATTGGGTGAACTATCCCTTTAAGGCAAATTACACTCAGGATGCCTTTATTAAAAATGTGAAGCTATAATTAAAGGGCTGGCTCTTCAATCAACAGGTTGCGCCTTGTTTAAATGAACGCGTCACTCACCGAAGGCCACAGAGAGAACGCTTCTGTTCCTGTAGGACATGAGACCAGATTGGCCACTCATGGCTATGTTGCTTATCTGGCGGGGGTTGGGCAGGTGCGGTTCCTGTCGGGGCAGATACACGCCGTCCATGTACTGTGCCGGAAAGAGACGGACCAGTGCTGCATCTGTAGGGAGAACATCCTAATGTTTCTTTCCTTCAATTTTTTTGTAGAAAGCCTAAAAAAGTATGAATTCACTCACCTGCAGCCCCTCGATTGTGATCTGCCAAATTATTGTACCATCCATCATACCTTTGAACTTCCCAGGTAATGGCAGAATTGGCACCTGCTTGGTTCAAGATTAAAGAGAGTAATTATAATAAATGTGAATTATCATTTAATTTAGTGAATGACCTATTCATTTACACACACTCTCTCTGTATAAATCTAGATTAAAGACATCTCTTTAGCCAATCATTAATATAATGCATCTCATAAACTTGTACTGCAGTTATATCTGATCAAATGCACATTATTATTCTTTAGCTTGGGTTGAACAAATTCATTTTTGCTTGGTTGGAACAGCAATCATGGCAATTCCTGTTTTTTCATATATGCACAAAGTGAGGTTCAAAAAGCTGAGACCATAGAAAATAGCCTACTGTCATTTTTAATTAAAACTGCATTGAAAATTTGAGAGGATAGTCAAACTGAAAAATGGTTAAAATAAGTTTTTCTCATTTCAAAGTGCAATAGATAGATACATAGACAGTAAAAATTATTTTCCAAAATGGTAAATAAAACAAAGATTATTAAAGTTCCACAAAGTACTATTTTAGTTTTTTTTTTTTTTTACTTCAAAATTTCTCTAAACTCTATGTAAATTGCCATTTCTTTGTCATTATTTGTGAAATTTACTAGTAATCTTTGAGTGAAAATGTTTTTTTCAGATAGATAGGAAGATTTCTACTCACCAGTAGCTTGACAGAGAACAGCCAGTGCAGTTAAAGTTCTCCAGAGGACCTCACATAAACCCATTCTTGCAAACCAATCAAACACAAGAGCACTTCACTTAAGAGAAAACTGCTGGCTGTACAAGCAGACACAACTTTCCTTTAAGACTGACAAATCGGGAACTTTAGAGCAAACATTTAGCCAATTAAAATGAAAATACAGTCACGCCTGTCTACAGAATAGCAGACCTCACCTGTCCGCGAGTAGATGGCAGTGACTGAATGAGAGTCCGACCCACATCCACACCTGCCTGTTTCACACTGAGTATATGTTGCAGGGCTGGTCATGAGCGGATGACACCTTTCTTTGGGAATACCAATCAATGCAAATCAAAGCTGTAATTAGGAAGTGCGATCCTTTAAAAGATGAGCGCCGAGAGGATCATCTTATTTTCAGGACACATAGCTATTTTTTGCGGCTCTCGTTGCGTCTGCAGGTGAGTTGCAATGCGGCATTGTCGAGGGGTAGGGATTTCTAAATGCCTGCTAAGTAACATCCAGTTCTGTCAATCTTTAAAGGAAGATCCTTAACGTGAATTAGGATACTTTGTAAATCAATCACCTGACGGTGCGCTTACCTGGACCGGTTACCTGAGCGGGATCATTTGCATTATTACGGGCTGCTGTTGTCTGAGTGTTGTAGATGTATTTGAGGTCATTTTATTTTTAAGTAATTTTTAACTAAGCTTTTGTTAAAACGGATGAACGTTTTGAAGTTAGAGAGCGAATTTCACTCAAAAGACTGAAGGTTTCTCAAGCATTGGCGATATTTCAACAAAACATAAAACTGTCATTATTTTAGCCTGTTTTTACAGTTTCACAAAAACAAAAACTAAGAAAGTTGACGTTTGCAAACTTTTCTACTGGCGGTCAAAAATCAGCTTGAGTATGGGTTTCTCTCGACGCACTTCAACATATTTCGACCCCCTCAAAGTCACGGTATAACTCGCACACTAGACTGTTATCTTCAGGTAACTGAGCCTCTGGCCAACACTGTCCTGCTTTCAGCTTTAGTTCTGGCCTGTGGAGGGAAGATGACTTTCTACGATGGCATTTACCCGTTCTACTCGCTACAAAGGAGCCCGTTCATCTTCGACATCAGCCTGCTGGTCGTGATCCTGGTTTTCTCGGTTCTGGCTGTCAGCTTCCTCCTCATTCTACCGGGAATACGAGGCAAATCGGTGAGTCGGATCAGTTTAGAAGCTTTCTCTGTATCTACAGCTTTTTAAAGATAAATAAGGATGTGAGATGACAGAAGGCAGATTCTTGTCGAGCTCTTAGAAACGTAATCGTTGCATTCATAATGGTTTCATATTTATTTTTGAACACCATATCATTAAAAAGTAGGATTTAGCCTATTGTTCATCGAATTTACTTGTAAAGCATAGTATTTCATATTAGTGAAAATATATCGGTTTTTTTCTATTTTTATAATTATGTGATTTCTTGAGGGACTACTTTTCTGTTTTTTATTTATTTATTTTTTATTTGAGGGTCTGTACAGTTATACCAGTTAAGACTGCATTGATATATCTAAGCTGAGTTTTTTATTACTTTTTTCAATTTAGGTGACCTTTTTTTTAACTTATAAACCTGTGAAAACTTTTACATTATCTTTATATCAGTTAAAGATGTGGAAAAAATTGCAAAGATGTGTTAATGTGTAAAAAAAAAAAAGAAAGAAAGAAAAAATATTTAAATATTTTCTTTTTCAGAGACTGTTCTGGATGTTCAGGATAATCATTAGTTTATTTATTGGAGTTGTTTTAGTAGGTGAGTATTTTTTTTTAATAAGCAAGTTCATAAAGAAATCTAGTTGTTATTGAAGATGTGTGATACACTGAGAAGAGATCCAGGCAGACAAAGTCTTTCCATAAAAGTGTAGTTTATTAAAAATCAATTATCATAAGCATAAGTGATACGGATTACAGATGATTAAGTGTTAAAATATGAAAACTAAAGAGAGATTAAAAACTGAATACAATATCCAAGCTGAACATATTCTGCAAAAACTAAGATAAACAATCTGAGTAATCTGATCGGAGTATAATATTCAGAAGCTGAGAGATGAAGATCTTCAGAGCATGAAAAGAGAAGGAAAGATTAAAGCTATATAAACTAGAGACCCACGTCTTCATAGGTCATAGAATATTCTCATCTGATCAGCAAAATGTTAAAATATTTACCTACTATTTTCCTTTCCCTCCCCCTTATTTAGATAATTTCAGAGCAAGGTCAATTTAACTTGGAGGTTGTTGTGGTTTTTACACCCTTTGAGCAGAAACGGCAAGCTCTGCAAATCTTCAAATATCACTAGACTAAATATATCAACTTAGAAGGGAGTGCTTAGTACCAAGACAATTAAAGGCAAACCGAGCAACATCTGTGCATATATAAAAACAGTAGGCATAAAGAATGAGTTTCCAACATCCTGTCCAACATAAATGGAACATAACAGGGTGTGACTTCATGTCAAATGAAGGAAATATACTACCGCAATGGAATGTGTACTGGAATTATGACTATAAATGCATAATACTTGAGTAATATCTGAGTGATGCATGTGATATATAATAAAACCATAAAAGAATGTCATAATGAATATATTGTATGAATGAATGACATAAGAAAACATAACCGCATTGTAAATGGGCCTACACCAATGTGTTTATATTGGCCTCAAAAATATTTCCCTTTAACATGAATTTTAAATGCATGAATTGCATTACACAACACAACACTGCTAGAGCGTTTCTCTAACTCTGCCAATTTTTCAATTACTTTTAAAAAGGTAATAACCAGAGAGTGTCTTTCATTCAATTTAATTGGCTTGGTTTGACATATTTGTTATATAATGCTACAGCATTCGTACATTTTTAGGCGAGTAAGAGTTTACAAATTCAACTGGAACAATAGAAATAAATAACCCTTTAAGTACAGTTCTCTCGTGTCATCACATAAGAGCTGTTGAAATTGTATAACAACCTACATTTTCATTCCATTACTTTTTTTTTTGTCCACTCCAGCGTTGAATTTTACTGGAGACTGGGCTGAAGCCAGTGTGAAGGCCAATGCCACCTACAAATCCTTCAGTAACGCTGTGGTGTCTGCTAAGGTGGGACTTCACGTGGGGCTGTATGGCATAAACATCACACTCAAAGGTAAACCATACGAGTCGTCAATATTTATGGCCCACTTTTCAAGAAGATTATGACTCCAATTCAGGTTTCATGGCTTCTTTCGATATCCGTTCCAACAGGCGAACCAGTATCACAGATAAATGAGACCATTGACTACAATGAGATCTTCAGGTGGTCGAGCAGCGTGGATGAGCAGTACGGCGACGCGCTGGAGCGAGGTCTTCCCAACCCCATCCTTTACATCGCAGAGAAGTTCACTCGCAACAGCGCCTGCGGCCTCATCTACCAGTACAGATATTCAGGCCGCTTCGCTTCAGCCAATCTGTGGTAAACCAACACACAGACAGCACCAATGTCTTACTGTAGTGTAAAGAAACTCCGTCCTATTCAACAAATGCAAACCAGCTAAAGTACAGAATGGCTTTCTCCCACAGGACGGCTTTTTGCTGCTGGCTCGTGGCCAATATCCTCTTCTCAATGCCAGTCATCCTCTACGCCGGGTACATGATGATAGCCACGGCTGCTTTCATCTTCTTCTCCATGGCTTCCTTCTCAACTATATTCAACGTGACCTCATGTGACTTCAGTATAGGTGCAGAGTCCTTAAGGACAGACTACAGCCATTCCTTCTGGATCGCTTTGGCTACAGGTAAATGCTGCTTATGGGAAAGCGCACCACTCTCAAAAGTTTTTGACTTTGAAAATTATATAAATGTGTGGTGCCAATACTTTTGGCGAACCATATTAAGTAAACCGGTCTTTAAAGAACCATTTTTATTTTCAGTCTGAGGAACCTTTTTGTGCAGTGTATATCCTTTTAAAAATAAAGGGTCTTTACTGGCATCTGAGGTTCCTTTAACATCCATAAAAGCTTTCAATTCCACAGAAGATTCTACATAGTGGAAAAAAAGGTTCTTTTAGATTATTAAAATGTTCTTCACACTAAGAAAAATGTGCTCACGGCAGGGTTCTTTCTGGAACCCAAAATGGTTCTTCTGTTGGATCCCTTCAAAAAAACTATTTTGGAACCTTTATTTTAAGAGTTAGTATATTCCACATTTTAAAAAATAAAAGTTCCAGAAGGCCGTTTTCAGTGATGACTTTTAAATCCCCCAAATAACCTTTCAGTGATCAGTTCTTCAAAGAACCATTTTGTGAAGAGCATAATCTGAAGAACCTTCCACTACAAAGAACCTTTTGTGCAATGGTTGTGCAAAGGTTCTATATGGAACCGTCAATGCCAATGAAGAATCTTTTTTTGTGTTTGGTGATTATTTTCAGGTTTGCTGTGCGCTGTGATTGGTTTGGTGGTGGTGCTACTGGACTGTCTGTTTCCCATGAGGATTAGGGAGGTGTTCAGTGTGGGCGTGGACAATGAGGATGACGAATGCCATACTGCTGAGGGCTACCTCAACTCAGGATTTCTAGAGGGAGTGATCCATGAAGACAACACGCAGACAGGGAATGGCTCAATGTCTCAGCAGATCACTACATTAACAGTACGTTTCAAAGCACAAATAAATGCATTTGCATTAACATTATCAGAATAGAAAAAAAAAGATTTGGTCATTTACTCACCATCATGTTGTTCCAAACCTGTTTGAGTTTCTTTCTTCCATGGAACACAAAAGAAAATGTTTTGAAGAATCTCCATGCTGCTCTTTTTCATGCACTAAAAGCATATTACTGTTTACACCATTAATTGTTTTCACAGTCACAGTTTTTGCTGTTTGTTTAATTTTTTTTTGTCTTTCTGTCCATTTTTCAGAGACTTTGACAGGCTGTTGTCATCCACAACTACTACTTGAAAACCTGCTGACTGAATTGCTGGGAGCATCTGTATATACAATTGTTACTGATCCAACTGTTCTATTCAAACTGCATATTCATATGTATATAATGTACATAACACAAAAAATAAAATACAAATTCTACAATGTGTCTATTTTCATGATTTGTTACAGTTCTTTTTAGTCAAATGAGATAACATTTAGCAATACCAAGATTTAATTCATATCCACATGAACATAATTTGTTACATTTAAAATATAGTCTCCATAGTTTTTTTTTTAAATGTCTGAATATGGAAGTTCACTATTAATTATTCTAAATATAAAGTAATTCACATGTGCGCGCACACACACACATAACATTACCTAAAAATATGAATTGAAATAAAATCTGTATGAAAAAGCTTAAATTGAAGTTGTATGAAAATTTAAGTTCTAAAATAACTCTATACAGACATTTTTTTTAAAATAAAGTGAAAACGGAAAATATACAAATAAAATCTAATTTAGAAATAATACTATCTCAGTGATACTAAAATAAAACTTATATATATATATCAGTAATGCCTGAGATGCAGATGGGGATTCATTCATGAGATAATATCCAATCATTAATTAAAATCATGCATATAAACATTAGTGCAGCTCAGGTTTTCTGATTAATATATTTTCAGTCTTCAAATCCAGCATGCTGAACTAGTAATCTACAGAAATGGTTCAATCACAGTGTATAGTACCCATTTATCACAGAAACACTGAAGACGGCCAGAAGAACTAAAATGCAGTCTATTCTGCAAATGTAACAGCTATCTTTGGATTTTAACATGCTTTAGTCCATTTGTTAATCTTTGAGTTTGTGAAATGAGTTGGTAAAAAAAAAATTAATCTAATCTATTGATAATGCCGTAATTTATTGATTTAGTGAACATTAGTGCAATGCCTCTGTATTTTTAAATAAATAAAAGAGCACTTTGTTAGTTTAGAAACTCAAAAAGGCTTGAACCAAAGTCATTTGAACATATATACAAAATTAATAAATCTGGCATGGAAGACTGTAGAAGACTATAAGACCATAGAAGACTATTAATTGCATTAATAAGCAAGTAATAGCACTCCTTTGATCAGGTAATTAATGTGATTTATGTGTATGTTTGCACTCTTTCTAATGATCTTTACATGCGGTCTAAAGCAAGACAGAGTTCTTCAATATTTTTCTGCTTTTTTTTTTAGTTGCAGGAAAAGTCCCAGTTTTATGATTCCTTATATGTACACCGGAGTCTCTTGACCAGTTAACAACCGGAACATGACGGCAGGCATAGTTTTCATGTTAATCTGTTAAAAAAAAAGAAATGCGTCATTTTAATAGCATTCATGGCATTAATACATTACATCATAAAAATAATTGAGTGCAAAAATGTGAAAAAGGATGATGACTTGCAACAAAGGTCTGCTTTCTTTGACTCACGGCAAAAGACAGGGGTGTAAAGTACTAATTGTCCTTCATAACTGTACAACACTTGCATGTTATTTTGAGGAATTTGTACTGTACTGAAGTTCAGTCGAAACTGAAAACATGTACTTAGCCTCAATTACTGTACATTGTCAAGGCTAATAAATAAATAAATAACATTTTTAAATTTAATGCATTTTAAAATTAGTTTTAAACAATCTCACAACATTGTTGAAATGTTACATTTGTCAAATTCTCTATTTATTGACATTTGCTTCTAAATTCTTCCGCTCACACTTTTTAATCTCCCCTCCCCTCAATTAAATGTATATTAAAAAAAAAAAACATGTTTTATACTTTTTCCCTCAAAGACCTTGATAAACTATTTCAGCTCATCTGGTATGTATGTACAATTTCTAATATTTCATAACTGTGTCAGTGTCTTCAAAACTGCTGTTATTACCATAAGAAATAATTGAATTTTTCTAAAATAGTTTCTATTTTGTTCATTCAGGATTTTCACGTCATGAAACAGCAACTAGGAGAGTAGTTTAAACATCAAACAATTAAACATCTTTAAAAACAAAAAACTGAGAATTTGAAATTAGAGGCAGTCAGTTTGAAAGTTAATTAACTCACACACACTAGTGGTGATGAATTAGGGATAATTAAGTGTTTTTGAAAGAAGTCTCTTATGCTTACCAAGGCTACAGTTATTTGATAAAAAAATACAATAAAACAGAAATATTGTAAAATATTATTACAATTGTAAATACCAGTTTTATATTTAACTATATTTCAAAATGTAATTTATTCCTGTGATAAAAAGCTACATTTTTTAGCAATATTAAATATTTTACCTCTATCAATCATATCTTAATATTTAAGAACAATTAAATATGGAAACTTTTTTAATTTAACCAAAGTAAGTTTTTGGCCAAGACATTTTTTGGTCTTTAAAGGAATATTTTGGCACAGTATTTGTATTTAAGTATAATGTCTCTGTACTTTCACACCCCTGCCAGAGGCTGAACTATTAGTAATATTCCATCAAAACACACAATATATAATGCCTTACCTCTCCTACAGATACTGAAAGGGCGTGGACGATTTTCTCATGCGCCATAGCGACTACACTCTGTCCGTTTATCTCAATTATTCTGTGTCCGACTCGCACACCGCCCCTCTCCGCAATACCTCCACGCATCAGACTACAGATCTGCAATTAAGCACCAGAATGACAGAGTAAGACTGATATCATGATACCACGAAAAAAAACTCCCCTAACTCTGCACATACACATCAGCTGATCAGAAGCAGAGTTACTGCAATGAAAAAGACACATTTTGGTCATGCATTAGATGTTTGTCATTTTTTTCAGTGGTGTTTGATTCTTGACACTTACTATGCCATTCTGAACGCTGAAACCCAGCTGGTATTGCAGGTCGGGTCTCTTTATGAGGACCGTGGTAACAGGTGGGCAACTCACTACACTTAGTTTCACCTGAACGTGATTCTTCAGGCCCTGAAACACACATATAGGCACAAAAAATATGTAATGAATGCATTTAGCAACTGGTATGTGTTGAATACGTGCTTGAATATCTCCAGACCTTGATGATGCCTTGACAGGTGGCGAGCGGCAGGCCCACCAGACTGGTATCGTTGACGGCCATAATCTGATCGCCCACATTGAGTTTGCCGGAGCGGGCAGCAGGGCCGTTGTTCAGCATGCAGGCCAAGATGACGGTGGGCAGGATGGAGCCCCAGCCCGACTCCACGATCACCACACCCAGCATCTCGCCCTTCTGCTTCTCTAACTGAAGCTGAGTGCAAAAATTTGATAAAAAAAAAAGAGGAACAATGCATTAATGACTAAAAAGTAATTTATCAAAAGAATATGGGGGTGACAGGGGTTAATTGCTGTTGTAAGTATGACTTTAATGCCACGATGCTGCATGAAGCAATTACATATGTATAAGTTTTAATTGTGTTTTCTGCATTTAATACACAGGACCAGTGATAAACCAGTATTCAATGCAGTCAATTAATCGGTTGGTATTCAGCCATTTTGAGACTATGATCACCATCAACATCGGCTATTATCAACCACAGCTGATAAATGAGCTTGCTTTTGCACATTTTGGTTTTCATATATTTGAATGAATGGATCTTTAAGAGCATTAGTAAATACAGGGAAAATAAAATACATTTGTGATTAATGAAAAATAATATAATAAATACAGAATTTGTTTTGTAAAATCTGTGTGTGTGTGTGTGTATATATATATATATATATATATATATATATATATACACACATACTGTCACGGTGCACACACAAGGAGGATACAGGAACATGCAGACGAGGAGTAAACTTAACGCTCTGGAGGCCCCTCAGGACACACACGGACAGGAACACAGGATGAATTTTAAAAATATATTCAATCAAATATATAGTTATACAGTTAATATATATAGTTATATAATTAATATATTAATATAATTCATGTAAAATAACTGTAAATAATATAATTAGAAATAATATTAAGATTACACATAAAAATACATTAATGTTTTAAAAATATAAAAAATATATTAAAAGATAGTTAAATTGTTAATATATAGTTATATAATTATTATAATTATATATGCAGTATGTATATATATATATATATATAAATGCATATATTTATGTTTTAATTGTTAAAATTATATACACCTGTTAAATATTTTATATTTATGACAGCAAAATTTGTCCCCCTTATCTCGATTCTATCACCATCAGCATTGATAAACCCATACTGGTCGACCACTAGACAGGACAGCGGAAAGTCATAGAAAAACATTAGGAAATACTGGGAGAATGGGACCTGGAAAAAGAGAGGAGCATCACAACACAACGGACTATAATTTATAGCTGCTACAATGAAGTTTCCAGTGCTGTCATCACCTCTTTACAGTTTTCAGAGTTGGAGAAATGGATGAGGTCATCATTATACATCTCCTGCGTGCTCAGGATATCGCTGTAGTCTTTCTGGCTGAGGTCCTTGGGATTGATCCCATTGGCTCGGAGGAACTCTTGGTAGGCCATGCTGAACGCCTGACCGATGGACTGTGCGATGAGCTGGGCCTGTGAGGGAGGAGAGGGAGGTGAAGCACTCAGCGAGAGGAGGATACTTGACGACGTGACGACATCTCTGAGCGAGAGAGTGCTTGACTCAAATCGAGAGGGTGGAAAAAAGTCAAAACATGCAGTTACATCAGCACAACGAACACAACGAAGAATAAATACAAATCTGACTTGATGTTGATGAGTTATGCCTGTGATTCACAGTTACACAAGCGTGTCTGTTTAGTCATTATTTGGGCTATTTTGATGATTTCAGCTACCAAAAACAGTGTTTATTATATACTGATGTTAAATGTTTATCATTGAATATGGAATATTAAAAAATAGCTTAGTCTACCAAAACAGTGTTTCTTTATTAAATACTAATGGCAAATATTCTTATTGGATATTAAATAGTATATTTGCTTAGTTTTGTCTAATTTGATAATGGTTTCATTTTATTAAATATTAAATTGTATTGTATATTATTTATTATTTAATTATTTAGGCTAATCTGATCATTTCAGCTACCAATAAGAGTGTTTGTTTATTAAATATGAATGTTAACTACTGCTTATTGAACATTAAATTTATATTTGCTATCATTAATTAAGCTTATTTGGACATGCTACCAGTAAGAGTTTTTACTCAGTGTTAATATTAAATCTTTTCTATTAAATATTATATTTTAGTTTATTAATTATTTAGGCTAATTAAGTCATGCTTTCAGCTATTAATAAGAATTTGTTTTATTAAATGTTAACATTGAATACTTTCCACTGAATATTAAATATACATTTGTTTTTGAATTATTTAGGTCATTATTTGATAAGGATTTCAGCTACAGATAAGAGTGGTCTTTTTTTAATAAAATATTAATAGTAAATATTACTTACTAAATGTTAAATATTATATGTTTTTTTAGTAATTATTTAGGCTAATGTAATGCTTTCAGTTACTAAAAAGAGTATTTATTTATTCAATTTTAAATATAGCTTATTCAATACTAAATATGACATGTTTATTTATGCAATATTTAGGCTAATTTGATAATTCCTTCGACTAACAGTAAAAGTGTGGTACTCTCCATACTTAAATCTATTAACTTCAAATCCATAAAGTCCACAGAACTCTACAGACTTTTTTGCAGTAAATGTGGAGGAAGTCAGAATATTCCATCTGGATTCTTGACTAATATTATTGGTACATTTATTAGTTAGAGGGTACAAAGAGAGGGTACCAATTAACACGGATATGTGTTACCAATTAACACATATTTATTATGCAGTTTTTGATTGTTAGATTAAAGTTTAAAGGTCCTTGTACACTGAGTCCAAAATTTTCGAGTCAAATTTTTCCTATCAAAATGCTTGTTACGGATGCGAAAATGCAGAAAATCGAACCTGATCCGGTTTTATTTATTTTTTAACGTGCACAAATTTCAGACACAAATTTTCAGCAATTTCTGTGCTACTTGTGTAAAAAAAAACTGCAAAAAATAATGTAAGTTTACTGAACTCCTTCATTCCTTAGTCTTAATTCGAAATAATAATAAAAAAACAGTTCAGCTTTAATCTTTTCTCAAAAAAGCTAATTCGTGGAAATCATTATCCATTTAATTCATTATTTTAAGAAATGACCAGCCTCACATCCTCTGACTCAAAGACATAGCACATCATGCGGTACTGCTTCTGATTTTCTGTGCCGAGGCCTGAATCTGTGCAGTCGAGCGAGGAGGAGTTAGACAGACGCCTGCGAGCCATCAGGACCACCACGTCACCGATGTCTGCGATGTATGAGATGGTGCGGAGGGCGTTATCCATCATCGTCTCCTGCGAACAAGGATCAGGAGTACGGCCAATGAAAAGTCTGTAAGTATCAATTCTGCAACTTGTTCTTTAATGCCAATCCCGTTCTTTTTAATAGTGCAATTTGTCTTTTTATGGATGGTGAAGTGGAAAGCAACAGGAAAGTATTAGGAAAGAAAGAGAACAATGAGATCCAGCACAGGCTGGATTAAAACCTGCATTCCCATTAGACCATCTACACTACAACTCTGACTGTATATTTAACAAAATAGTATATGTATTCATATAATTACCAATCTTAAAAGAAATTGACCTACCTGTGTGTCAGCATTGAGCACCTTGATGGCCTTGGTTGAGATGAACAAGTCAATCTCTGTTAAACTTTGAGCTTCACCCTCTACAGACTGAAGAACATGGTTTCACAAAGGTTACAGTGTCATCTAGTGGACTGAGAGGGAACCTCTCACACCATTATATATCCTCAAAATATTAAACCATGAAGCACACTTAAAGTAACATTTACAAGAGCCTTACCAAGGCAGTAGAAATATTTTTGTGTGAAGAATCTTATAAAGTACCTTAACGCAGTCCACAGCTTCCTGCGCTTGCTTCATGCGTACGCTTTTGGACGGGTTTCTGTCGGAGAGCAGTTGGGTAGAGCCAAGGTAGTTTGCGGCAAAGATGATTCCATTGATGAGATCTTCAGGCTCACATGGACCAGGGACTGAAAACAAATGCAAAAACGTGGATTTACAACTAAACTAATAAACAGTGTTGGGGAGAAACTAGTTACATGTAACAGCGCAATTTAATTACAAAGTAAATGTAACTGTAATCTGAGAAAAAAAAAAAGTGTAATTAAATTACAGTTACTTGTAAAAATATTAACGATTACAAAGGGGGTTACATCTGAATATTTTCACACACACACTCGCTCACATACACACACAAACACACACTCATTTTCTTTCCCAAATTGCGTTGATTCATGAGATTAGGACACAGAATAGAAGTCATGTTTATTTGGTAACTTTTATTTCCTTATTTCCCATTTTGGTTTATGTATACACTTTATTTTTTAACATCAACAGTTTTTCCAAGGCATTGTTAGACACCAGTGTTTCTTGTCATAGCAAGAAATAGTTTAATAGCTATAATACTCCTTTTTTTAAATCAAATCTTCGCATAGCTATGATTTTAAATCTTTATTTAACCTCAGAATGATCTCAAAGTAAAAAGAGGTGCTAAAGTCTGATTTTGTGGTGGCTGTGCTTTAAAATTAAATTATTATAACCTTAATCCAAGTGATGAGTTAATCAGTTAATCATGAGTAATCAGTTACATTACTTTAAAGTAACTGAAATAGTTAAGCTACTTATTGCATTTTAAATAAGGTAACTTGTAATCTGTAACCTATTACATTTCCAAACTAACCTTCCCAACACTGCTTATAAATCACTTGAGCAAAGTGTCTAAACTTGACTCTAATATCAATACTATACCAATTATCAACAAACAAACAGATGCATTGTTCAAATCTTTGAAGTTTTGAGTCCCAATATTCAACTATGTTTAAATAAAACTGAACTTACTATCCACAAAGCTTGGGAAAGAGGGATTTCTCTGGGCCTGCTGAAAAGCAAAACAACATTTAAGTTACAGATACTGTTACAGGTTACAGCTTGTCCCATAGGATGTATTCTATTCTATTATTATGGTTCAGCATATAACTAGGTAACTTGCCGGCCTCTTTTGTCCAAATGGTGGCCCTGTATTACTTTCCTCTGGACTACTCTGAGAAATCTGTAGAAACATTGAGACAGACAGACAATTATTATATTTTGATTATAGGTACAAGTTATATTTGACATGGTAAGACATAATTATAGTTAAAAACACAGGACTGAAACCAAAAAATGAGTGGATGGCAGTGCTATTTTGTCCATAGCCAGTTAGTTGTAACAGTTACAATTTCACCTTTCAAGAGCCCAGCAATTGACAGGGTATACTTGGATATATTGACGTTTATAAATGTATACATTTTGAGGAGTATACATATAATCAGGAACTCAGTTTTTAGGGAATGTATAACAAACGTCATGCCCCTGTATACAACCATTAGCTAAATTAGTACAATTATCATTAGCATAATTAGCTTCAATCCTTAGAAACAAATGGCTAAGGGTTCGTATAAAAAAAGCAATGCTGTGTTGTTTTCCCAATAACCAATTTTCCACTCTTTATTGATCTACTGTTCGGAGGCTTAAATCTCATCTAGTCTATTATTTAGGACACATCTTCAAATCTGACTAGCCACCTGTCCAGGGTGTTTCCCTCGTTTGTGGCCCAAAATGCTGGGATAGGCTCCAGCATCCCTGTGACCCTACAGAGGACAAGCAGTTTGAAGAATGGATGGAAATCTTCAGATCTCATTGGAGATGCTTGTCTAATGCTTATATAGAACCACTGGTAGAAGTCTGGCATAATGTCGTCAAGAGCCTCCAAATAAGACAAGAATAGGCTGTTTGATCGACATGTAAAGCGATCACTCCCTTTTTTGGTGTTAAAATATGTCTCAGTCTAGAATAAATGCTACCACAGTAACAAGGATCCATTCCCCGGAAGCAAAGACTTCTTGACAGCTAGTAAAGAATTCTGCACAGTTACCTGTTCCTGAATTGGCCTGGTCTTCTCCATTTCAACAGGTTTGGCCAAGTCTTTATGTAGCCGTTTGTCTGGGGACTGTACAGGTGTATTAACATGGGCTCTGGACTGGCTGTTTCTCCTGTCTGATGATGTTGAAGAGGTCCTGGAATTGTCAGGAGCCCCTTTCCCATTATTTGTCTGATCAGGAGCACCTTTATTACTTCCTGAGTTGTTTGGAGCAATTTTGAGTTTGGTCTTGACTTCGTTCTCAATCTGTTCTTCCACAACATCCCCAATGTTCTTTCTCTCTTTTCCACCCTTTGGTTTGTGACTACAAACGGGATGGTCCTGTCCTCTGTTTTTGCTGTCTCCAGGACTTTTACTTTGCTCGTGTGAAAGTTTCCCATCTCCGTCCCCATCATCCTCTCTGGAGTATTTTAGCAAATGTCTTTTTTTAAAAATGCCTCTATCCTCTGGATCTGCGAATTTAGCTTTATTGCTGACCCTGCTACCATCATGGTAAGCAGTGTCTCTTTTGTGTACTCTCTCCGACTGATGTCCTCTATATCTGAAACTTTGTCTAGGGTTTCCTCTACCTTCCCTGACCACAGGGACATCACAATCTTTTGAACGGTAACTAGCACACTCTTCCCGAACCCTTTCGATTCGATCCCTAGGAGGACAACTTGACCCTCGAGGGACATCCCTTGGGTTTTGGGGGATGTCCTGATTTCTTCTATAGTTACTAACTGCATCACTTTCTTGCCCCACTTTAGCACAACTGGACTCTTGAGGACAACTTCTGCCATCTCTGGGAAAGTCGTCAGCACCTTTAGTTGGGATCTCATTGTTGTTCAACTCCACTTCTTTCCCTTTGTAGTGAAAAAACCCAACATTGTCTTCTTCACTGTCCTCTTCTTCTGCTTCTTCCTCTGTCTCTACTTCATCCTCCTCGTCCTCAGCCATGGGGGCTTGTACGAAGGTTGTCTCTGTGATAGGCTCTGGTCGCTTGTAGACCGTTGTTGTTGTGTCTTGCTGTAGAACCTTGTAAAAGCCTTCCGAGTGATCCCAAGCCTCCTCTGGTTTACAGCTCTCCCGGACGTCCCGAGACTTGCCAGGACACTCAGCACCATCCGCACCTTCATGACAGTCCATTCCTTCCATGTAGCTTTCATCTTCAGGACAACAGTGGACATAGTAGGTCATCCTGTCTGCTTCGGTTTGCAGTTCCTCATCTTCCTCGTAATCATGTTCCTCTTCTGCTTCTTCTTCTTCCCCGGACATGACATTGTCATACTCGGACAGGGAGTCCTCCTCCATGCTGTCCTGCTGAAGAGGGCTTTCGCCTTGGATGGAGTCGCCCCCAGACCCATGACTTAGACAGTACCTAGCTGGCACAGGAGAGGGTGGTTGGATGTCCAGCTTTTCTTGTCCAAGTTCCTCAGGAATAGGATCAACTCTATCTCCAGAGAGTTTTTCACTTCCAACAGGCGCAGTGCTAGAGGCTGACAGGTTGAGCTCTGAAACAATGGCTCTGGTCCCCGGTCTTCTCCTGAGAGCCATGACTGGCTTCATCAGCCCCACAGAAGTGGGATTATGTCAGCCCTGAAACAAAAAATTCTAAATTTAACTAAAAATTGCCACATGTAATTAAAATGGGTTTGGTGAGTTTTTATTATACTTGGTGACTGTATAAGGAACTTTTTTTAAAGTTAAACTGATGTAGTCAATATGTCACTGATGTGATCGATTCAAATCAAAGACATACAAACCATCTATAAAGAAAACAATATGTAACTACTTTATCTACTCAGGATTTTTATCTACCATCAAAAGGAAGGTTCCTCACCAGAAATCCAACTTGTTCTTAATATTCCTCATATTAAACCACTTAATTTACAGAATCAAAATCTTAATGTATCTGGAAGTGGAAGACAAGTATTTCACTATTAAGGTGCAGTATCATTAATTTTGTGGGAAAAAATGTCCATTGTCTATTGTCAATAGAGTAGCGAGGTATGACGCTCAGCTCACACAGAAGTCAATTTCAAATCAAGCAGCTTTCTGTTGGTCATTGTAACCAACTTAAACCTGTTGTGAAAAACGCATTGGAAAATCTTTCGTCCTATGACATTCCTGATCTAATGGATTCCTATTGAAATGACAGTATTTTTAATTGTGAATAGGCCTATTTGTTGAACAACGGTAAATGCATGACTGCACCTTTATGCAGGAAAAATATCTGCCAAATAATCCTAAGGACAGAAACATATGCAATAAACAAAATGGGAAATACAATTTCATGGCCAGTAAATTGTACATTTTCTAAATTTGACAGGTCCAAACATTAATTTTGGTCCCTTGGTGCAACATACTAACCAAATGTGCAACATACACCAATAGTCAAGTAGAGATAAAGGAATTCTCAAGATATGTGCATCCGATATTTGGGACAAGACAATATGCATTGGAATAAAGTGTGCTAATATCCAGAAACTGAATAGACTGCATCAGTCTATATGCAATTTACACCTGCACCTTGACTTTGTACGAGTTCCTGAGCTGTATTAAAACCTCTGAGGAAAACAACCTCATCCAAATCAAGCGCAGTACACCACAGCATCAGGGAGACAGAGCTGCACAATTCAGCAGGTGTATCAGCAGGAAACATGCTGCTATTTTCCTGCACTACAGCGATTTCTCACTATTGATGAGAGGCATCAGATTCCCAGTGGAAATACGGCCTCCTGCTTTTGATTGTGACTCACTTTATTTGTCCCCTTATACAACACAAGCTTGTTTCAGACAGATGGACTGATATTTTTAGTTTGAAATCTTAATCATTAACAAGTTATTATTTCAGGAAAAAACTGGTGATCTGGGCAACACTTACTGTCTCTACATAAGGCCCAAAGAGCAGCATGAGGGCAGTGGAATCAAACTCAGTTTCAGACTGAGCAACTGAACCAAGCTTGAAAACAAACTTTTAAGCATGGCTTAAGTGTCCAAATACATTTGTAGGCCTTCATATTACTAAATACTTAAGCATGGAGACTCAGGGATAGCAGTATAAAAATCTATCCGTTTCCTAATCTATCTGCATTTAATGTGGTTTATATAAAGTTGCAAAATAAATTGATTCTTATTCCTCATAAATTAGCAAACTCACAGTTTGCAACTTCAGAGAAACTGTGGAAATTGGCCCTGACCTTATAAGAAAAAACAGCAAGCCTAAGCTGAAAATGTGGTCTTGGTCAAAGCATGTAATCGAACACATTAGTATCGCTATGAGATCAGCAAGCAACTTCTAATTGGCCAATACACCTGCCTGCCTCAATGTTCCTTTATGTTCAGTGACTATCAATGAATTTGCAGAGGGTTTTATCATTTGGTCTAGAGCTTTCTTATTCAGCAATGCAGAAATGTGCCTTTATTTCCTTTTAATATGCAGAATAACAATCATATAATAAATTAGGTTTGAAATAAGCAATTTTCAGTATCTGAATGCACTAAAACTTAGATTTAAATAGATTGTGTTCCTTGATGTCACTTGAACTACAAGCAGGGTTCCCACATCTTTTGCCCATAAATGTCAATGCCATTTCCAGGGCTTCACACACATTTTGAACAATGTATTTCTATGCTTTTTTACATTACATTTCAGACCATTCGTGATTATTGGATAATTTTCAAGCCAATTAAATATTTTCGAGCAGAAAATAAATATAAAGATATGTTCACATTTCAATGACTTCTTGGGACTTCCATTACATTTCTGGGACTTGAAAATCACAATGTCACACACACACACACACACACACACACAAAAAACAATAACTGATATTTCCAGGTTTTACAAGCTTTTTAACCCCATTCATGATAAGGACACATTTTATATTTTATAGAGCTGAACATAACTTGAAAATATATAATCGTCATGACTTTCTAAGATTAGTTGCACAACTTTTCCAGGCCAAGAAACCATATATTTAAAATTACATCTCCATATTTTCTATATTAATTTTTGCTCAGATGTATACTGCAAATAATTGGTTAAAATAAACAGATGGTTAAAAGACTGGTTAAAAAAGGCCAATACAAGGATGTGTTCACAGCTCACATCTGATAATTACACAAACGCAGAATCTGTCAGACTGAAATTTAAAGGTGCAAGTACAACCTCAAGACCTGCGGGGAGTTGCTGTCTCATCTAAATGTAAATGCTTTTATCTGGACACTTCCCTACTGAAAAAAAAGACTTAAACCAGCCTAAGCTAGTATAGGAACTGCAGCTTTGTTGGCCTTCGATGGTTTAAACGGGTCTCAAACCTGGCCAAGCTGGTGTTGAGCTGTATTAGCTGGTCAGCAAGCTGGTCTCGAATTCTAACCAGTGTAACCAAAACCATACAAGTTCCCCAAAACCCCTCTAAACCAGCCAATTGACCATGAAAGCAGTTTATGCTGGGTTTTCAGCATGGCAGTATAGTCAGAAATCACCTCAGGTTTATCTAAATCCATTTGTGACCCTGGAGCACAAAACCAGTCACAAGTATCACGGGTATATTTGTAGCAATAGACAACAATGCATTGTATGGGTCAAAATGATAGATTTTCCTTTTATACCAAAAATCATTAGGACATTAAATAAAGATCATGTTCCATGAAGATATTTTGTAAATTCCTACTGTAAATATATCAAAACATCATTTTTGATTAGTAATATGCATTGCTAAGAACTTCACTGGAACAACTTTAAAGGCCATTTTCTCAATATTTTAATTTTTTTACCCCCTCAGATTACAGATTTTCAAATAGTTGTATACTGTCCTGTATCTTAACAAACCATACGTCAATGGAAAGCTTATTTATTCAGCTTTCAGATGATGTATTAAAAAAAAATTACCCTTATGACTGATTTTGTGGTTCAGGGTCACATCTGTGCAGCTATTGCCCTATATAACAGCTTCACAAAACATCCTTTCAATTCTGAATTTTAAATATTTTGAAAAGTTTCTAGCACCAAATAAGCCTCATTTCCAGCGGTTCTGGCATCCCAGTCCATCTCGAGACTGAATTACTGCAACATCAATCCACAGCCCAAATCAATCACAAACACTGCTCCTAATCCTTCAAATCGAGGACACAATACTCTTGTTCCTGACATAACATCATAAGAAACATTTGCCCAGAGAACACGAAGATACGACATGGAGACGCTTAAAACCTGCACTGAGGCACAACGACAATAACATGTGGCGATGAGCATTAGCATGAGGTGTATTTTGTCTTTTTAGTGCAGTTAATATTAAACTGGCTACAATAGAAACGGCTAACATATACTTTAATGCCGACGATAAACGAACAAGTGCTTACCGGTGCCAGTTTAGCGTTGCTCAACCAAATAAATATATGTCGTTTACAGAGCAAATGTTAGGACATGTCTGATGAGGCACAGATGCTGAGTAACGTGGATGTAGCTTATACACACCCTCAGCATCCCGGGACAGCGAGGCGCTTTAGGAGTTCTTTTTTTTAAAAGAGACAGTCACAGCAATTATTTATATTAATCCTCAACTTCAAAAACATTTAATCCTATAACAGGAAATAATGTAATAATACAAAAAAGGACAATTGTGTTGATCAATCAAATGGGGACTATTAAATGTAATTGTGTGCATACTCCCTCTGTATACACTGCATACTGCATACATGTTTCGTGGGGGGTCCCCCAGCAGGGGCTAAATATCACGTTATTGGGGTCGCTTCACCCACGGACATGAAAAACAACCTGTGCTAACAGTGAAAGTAGCCCTATTTGTACTTGGCAAACTGATTGGCTGCACATACTGCAGTGTATTATGGGACTGAATGATTGCTTTCATTTATGTTATGGTTTCGGACACCACTACAATGGCTGTTTCCTCAAAGAGTGCACTCTATAAGGGCATAGGCGGTGATTTCCTACTTGTTAGAGCGCAATCAAATTAGTGAGGTTTTGATGAAAATTTGTAGGTAAAGAGGTCTGTTTTCTATATGGTAGAAAGTCACTTTCAAACCAAGCGACTTTCTGTTTGGCGAATTCATATGATCAACTGAACCCAATGTTACGGAGCCCCGCACATGACATGCAGGCCAATTTTTACTGGGGGACCCCCCACGAAACATGCATGCAGTGTATACAGAGGGAGCATGCACATAATTACATTTAATAGTCCCCATTTGATTGATCAACACAATTGTCCTTTATATTATTTTACGTGCACACGATTTATATATTTTTTTTCTTGCATGTCATGTGCGGGGCTCCGTACAATCTCAAATCTGTAATGAAATCTTTTACATTCATGCAAGGATTCCTATTTAAATGATGGTTGTAGGGGGAGGGGCATTGAAGAGCGAATTTGATTGGACAAAATCAGCATAGTGCAGGATGAGTCATCAATATTTTGGTCCATTTTCTAGAAGAAAGACTATCAACTTTAAATGCATATATATATATATATATGCTAAAAGCTAATTTTGTCAATGTTTATGAGTACATTAGCATATAGATGCTAATACAAGTGGTGTAAAAGCCACAAATACACTAATAATATTTAAGAACATTATTATTCATATTACACAATTGATTGATTTTGAAGAGCCATGCCTTGCATGTATGTGACTGAGGGCCTTTATTTTGAAATGTGAGTCAGTCTCGGTGCAGTGTGTTGAGCTTCAGTCCCTCATTCTCCTCAGACTCCGACATCATGGCGGACGCCGATGCTTGGGGTGAGAATTTAACTAAACTCGACCGTTATTTTGCGTTATATTTCTCTTAATATGTTTTTATCTAATCAGTTGTCATCATGGACCACGGCTGTCCTCAAGTAATCGGTCTAACCGCGCTGTTATTGTCCAGATGCTGATAGTTTCGAGGCCGAGGAGCCTATCAAAAAGGCGGCAGTTCGTGACAAATGGGAGGGCGAGGATGAAGACGACGACGTGAAAGTTAGTCGTGAACGCTTTATTTGTCGTTCGCCAATCAAAATGGGTGCTTATTTCTTTAACAGTTGATAAAGTCTCTCATCTTTCAAGAAGTTACATTTAGCTAGCTGCTCTTGCTAACTCCAGAGTGTCAAAACAGCGCGGTGGTGATGAGTTTTAGCTTAGTATGTGTCTAGTTGGTTATTAGTAAAGGCGTGAACCTGCTGTCCTAAGTTATATCATAGTAATTATGTTAATTCCCCGTCTTTAACACCTTCATTGTGTGTAACTTACTTGGCCTTTTCAAAACAAAATGTGACTGTCATCTGTTGCTCATCTCAAATTATCTCACTGTCTCTAAGTAGCTTGCCTTATTCATAATAGGATAGATTGACTTTCTAATTGTGAAATTAAGTTAATCTTTGATCTTTATGCTACCTGTCATCATGAAAATGTTCTAACTTGTGGTTTGAAATTCATTTTCCATGTAGGATAATTGGGATGATGATGAAGAGGAAGAAAAGGAGGAAGAAAAACAGTCAGGTACAGTGATATGAAATGCATAAATTGGTAGTTGGCATTGTTGTCGTTTCCCCTAAAATGTATTTTCTCCTCTTGTAATTACAGTAATCAACATTTGAAATAGATCGAAAAAAAGTTGTCCTAAGACAAGAACGCATTTTGGTTTTAGGACAACTTTGATAAAAGGTTTTGATCCACTTCAAATGTTGACTTGTGTATTATTATTTTATATCAGTTGGCCTGTGTGTTACAGATATTTATAATATTTAAGCATATATATATTTTTTTCATTGTTCATAGTTAATTAAGCTGAGGCTATAAAAACTACATGAATTATGAGAATTACACACAAATGTAAACTGCTTGAATTATGCACATATTAACACACAAATTCACATTCTTCAAAGCAGTTATTTAAAGCTTCAAGTTGCAAAGTTAAACTTTGAGGTTTAACAGTGTTGTTTTTTTCATATACAGAGGCTAAACCTATAGAAAAGAAGAAACTCAGTGAGAAAATAAAAGAAAAGGAAAGTTTACAAAGAAAAAAACAAGAGGAGCTCCTTAAACAAGTGAGTTCAGACATGGCAATATTTAATTTAACCTATTTCTCAGTAACAAGTTATGCTGAATGTTGTTAAATATTTTGTTTACATTGTGAAACGTTGAAAGCATTGTTTATTTCCAGCATTTTGTAACTGTCATATTTTTTTTTTCTATATAAACACTACCGTTCAAAAGTTTGAAGTAAGTACAATTAAAAAAAAAAAAGAAATTAATACTTTAAAAAGATTTCCATTTCAAATAAATGCTGTTCTTTTCAACTTTTTGTTCATCAGGGGGAGGGAGGGAATCATTTTCCACAAAAATATTAAGCAGCACAACTGTTTTCTTAAGCATCAGCATATCAGCTTGATTTCTTTAGGATCATGTGACTGAATGCTGGAGTAATGATGCTGAAAATACAGCTTTGCATCATATCAATAAATTACATTTTACAGCATTTCTTTCAAAAACATAAAAAAAATCATATAAAAATAAATCATGGTCGTGTATGTATAACTGTCTTGTTAATTCGTACCTTTTAATAGTAGTATAAGTGTGATGAAATAAGACTTTCACTAAGCATAACTGTAATTTAAATAGTTACAGGAGTCAGAAAACAGCACAGAACTCACACCAGAAGAGGAGCTGGCAGAAAAACTTAGAGTGAAAAAACTACAAGAGGATTCAGACTTAGAACTAGCAAAAGAAGCATTCGGTAAGTGCTTTCTGTTCATATATATTTGCCCATTATAGGCCCAAATCGTTAACTTTTATTCTCATTTGTAGGTGTAGTATCAAATAATGTTACAGGAATCGATGCGATGAGTCCCTCTACAAAAGATGACTTCACAGAGTTTGAGCGGTTGCTAAAAGAAAAAATTTCTTCCTATGAGAAGTCAATACACTATTCCAGCTTTTTAGAGACGCTGTTTAGGGACCTGTGTCTTTCGTGTAAGTATATTTCATTTTTTAAAGTTCTTCTGTCATTCACTATGTGATTTATGTATTACTTTATGACATTTTGTATCTGTTTTGCAGTGGAAGTTGATGACATGAAGAAAATTAGCACATCACTAACAGTGTTACTAAGTGAAAAGCAGAGGCAAGAAAAGGTATGAAATTCATTTTTAGGGATAGTTCACCCAAAAATTTAAATTTGCAGAAAATATACTCATCCTTTGGGCATTTAAGATGTAGATGAATGCTTCATCTGAACAGATTTGGTAATGTTTAGCACTGCATCACTTGCTCACCAGTGGATGCTCTACAGTGAATGGGTGCCGTCAGAATGAGAACCCAAACAGCTGATAAAAACATCACAATAATCCACACTTCTCCAGTCCATCAGTTAATGTCTTGTGAAGCGAAAAGCTGCGTGTTTGTACGAAACATCCATCATTGTCGTTTTTAACTTAGGATCATTGCTTCTGGATAAAATATAAGTCCTCTATTCATAATGTTCCCTTTTCCAAAAATATGCACAGATCAAGCACCGTTTACAGTCCAAAACAGCTTGTGAGAAAACAACAGGGGATGGACTTTCTCACTGGAGGAAGCGTTATTATGAATTATGGACTTGTATTTTAATCTGAAGCATCAGTTTAAAAGTTAAAAACGCCTTAACTTATGTTTTGTTTTTTGAATGAAAACGCAGCTTTTCTCTTCACAAGACGTTAACTGATGGACTGTTGTGGTGTGGATTATTGTGATGTTTTATCAGCTGTTTAAACTCTCATTCTGACGGCACCCATTCACTGCAGAGCATCCGTTGGTGAACAAGTGAATGCTACATTTCTCAAAATCTGTTTTAAACACATCTACATCTTGGGTGGCCGGAGGATAAATAATCTTGTATTAGAAAATGTAAATGTTTGGGTAAAACATTCTTTCAGTAGCAAACAATTACTACCTTTTTTTTTCTTTTTTGTTCATTCCTATATACCAGGGGTGCCCAAACTCGGTCCTGGAGGGCCGGGGTCCTGCAGAGTTTAGGTCCAACTCCAATTAGCCACACCTGAACCAGCTAATCAAGCTCTTACTAGGCAGGTGTGTTGAGGCAAGTTAGAGCTAAACTCTGCAGGACACCAGCCCTCCAGGACCGAGTTTGGGCACCCCTGCTATATACCATGCCACAACATATGTACCATTTGTATTATTTTTTTGTTTTTGGTACTAAATATCTTTTCTTTTTCAATAGGCAAACAAAGGTAAAAAGAAAAAGAAGGGAGTTTTACCAGGAGGAAGTTTTAAAGCCACAATGAAAGATGATCTTGCAGACTACGGGGAGTTCGACGGTGGTTATGCACAAGACTACGAGGATTTTATGTGACCAAGGCTTAACCCATTGCTAGCGTTTGCTGATTGCTGAACCACACACTTTAACAGCATGACCTTACCCCACAGTCAGGCCCACTACCCAGAACCATGCTAGAAAACTTTGAACACCATCCCACGCAATGCACACTCTCCCCTCAAAGAGGTTTATGCAGAGAATCAGTTCACTGCGGTATTTTTCTCTGGTCTGTGAACATAGGTCAATGTTTGTCGGAATAATAAACCCGATAAAACGGGGTCCTTCTCACAAATGTGAATCTGCAGTATCGATTAATAGTCACGGTCCAGGCAACAAAGAGTGTTATTCTTCGGTAACTGCTATTTCTTGGAAATAAATGACGTTCTATGCAAATTTCAGCCCAGATTGATCTGTCGTTGGATCCGCTATGGCTGGTATCCTTCTGCAAACCAGGCCGATTAACTCAACCTGTACAACCTGAAGTGGTGATATGGTAGTCACATGGTTTATAAATCATGTCTTCAATCAGACCTTTCATTTTTTGTTCATAGATGATAGTGATAATCTATAGTGTAGCGTACCGAATAAGCATAATTCTTTGAAAATAACGCCTTTATGTTTGTAGCTCGTAATGCATTCCATGAAAAGTCTATGACCAAAAGTATCACTCTAAATGAACCGTTTTAAAGATACTTTGCAGCGTTATTAGGATTACCTCAATTTTTGCAGAGCGAAATATGTGAATATTTACAAATATAACTCGTGTTTTCAATGCAGCACATTATGCAGTTACTCATTTGACCTCAATCATGCCAGCAATGAATGAGTGTGGTCTCACACGTGGTCTGCTGATGTATAAGGGACTGAACATTGACGTAGGGTCATTTCAAGTGTCGTTTGGCTTTCCATTTTCTCGACAACTTACAGTGATAGACATGCTTCAAAGAGACTTACGATCAGCAAAGCCGATGATAGGACTCTGCACTGTTTTATAAAGATCTAATTTAATAAAAGTTGCTTAAAATCCATTGTTGTTTGTCTTTTGCTTTTTTATATATATATATTTTTTTAGCTGAAGAATGAATTATAATTATATGTTAATTGACAGAATGGAATGCTGTCGGATCTGATTTAAAGGGACAGTTCACCCAAAAATGTAATAATTTAGTCACCCTTAAGTTGTTCCAAACCTGTATGAATTTCTTATAAGATAATAAATAAGATATTTTGATGAATGTGGGTACCAAACAGTTGACGGAAACCATTGACTTCTATAATATTTTTTTCAATCAATCAATGGAACTCAATGGCTACCATCAACTTGAGGGTGAGTAAATGACAGTATTTTTGAGAAAATTAAAAAAGGTTTTTTTTATTTTATTTTTTTATACATGTGTTACAGATCTTATTGTGGATGATTCATCTGTATGTCTTTTTTTTTTACTACAGACTTCTCCGTCTCAGCAGGAGTTCGTGAAACTTTTTCATAATTTTTGTGGATGGAAACCATTACAGAAGCACTTCTATGCAACCTTTTTATTTGTTTTGTTTTTTGGGTCAGAAAAATTGCTATCTGCTGCAAATAATGCAGAGTTTGCTTGATTTTGCATTTAATTCTGCATCGCAAAGTCCTGTCTTAAACACCGTCCACAATCGACCTTACGCTCACATCTCAAAATCCAATCAACTACCAAAAAATAGAATTAAGTCCCCACCTTACCTTTTTCATTATCCATTACCCTCAGTTATGCTGCACAATATGGAAGAAAAGATCTGTGGCTACTTCCGTGACTCCAAAGTCGAAATAAAATAGTTTGACCACGTTTATTTCCTTAATTTAACATTTATTGAATCATGAAAAACTGTATTTATGACGTGATTCAAAAATAAGCGAGTTTGGTGAAATTAGGCAAACTGGAATGGCATATTGGATGCGAAGCAAAAGTGACATTTTTACTATTATAAACTTACGAAAACAAACATTTTTTACATTGATACATCAGGACAAAAAAAAAAAAAAAAAAGTAATTTCATTGACTTACTCTTTGCAAGAATTTATCACATCAATAATTCACAATAAAACTAGGAATTTGTATTAAGAAGATAAATAGGGTAATCTTTTATTGTACTTTGTATTAATTTAACCTGTAAAAAAACATAAATTGCATTTATGCAAAATTTTATCATCTGATATTTTATCTACAGTAGACGTTCATTAAGGATAAAGCGGCCAAGGGTATGACCTTTGAGACTGTTTGAAGAACCATTCTGTTCTGAAAACTATAAGCCAGACTGAAAGCGGTGTTTTATTGCGTTCCAGCTTATGAAAATGTCACACACAGGTCTTCTCAGATAACCCGCCAATGTCCTAATCTTGTCCTTGTTGCTCATGGCCGATTATCTCGATCACACCGTGAATTGCACCCCCTGCTATTGGTCATGTGACCTGTGCACAAAGGGTCCAGTCTTCTTTGCTTGGTCCAACTTATTGGTTTTCAGACAAAAAGAAAACAATAGAGTGATTGTAAAGATAAGACTTGGGGATAATTAACAGCAAATCCAGACTCAACAAACGTAACACTCCATCATCCATTGGTTGTGAAGAAGGGAGGTGGATTGTTGGTGTGAAGTTGAACGATTTTTTTGAGCCTGAGTGGTTGTAAAATGTGGTCTCGGCTGTGAGGACCGTTATATAAAAGGCGACCCATCTCAGTAACGTGAAGTCCAACCATGAGTCCATGTGTCTTCTCGATCTTGGTGATTTTGTGGCCAGTAATGGCTGTGGAGATGTACACCTTGGAGGGCCAGCAGATCCTCCAAGCCTTGCACTGTCCGCCCTGCGAACGCATCCATTGTTCCCCTCGTCAAGCACTGAAGCTCCAGTGTCAGGGTGGAATCTCCACTGGGATTTGTGGTTGTTGTCCAGTCTGTGCTAAACTCGCAGGAGAAAGCTGTGGAGGCACCTGGGACTACCTGGGGAAGTGCGATGAAGGGCTGGTTTGCATTTACACAGAAGAAACAGGCGGAAAACCAGAGGCACAACGCAAGGGAACCTGCAAATCAGGTACCACTGAAGCTGGAGATGTCAAGTTAATCTGTCTAGAATGTTATGTAGAATCTGAGTCTAAATAAAAGTTCTTCATTGGCTTCTATGGTTCCACGAAGAACTTTGGAACCTTTTCATTCCACAAAAGGTTCTTTATATTAGAAAAAGTTTCTTTAGATTATTAGAATGTTCTTCAGACTTTTTTTAACAGTTCGCTAAAAGCTTGACAATTTAAGAATTAAAAAAAAAATATTGTATTTATTTTATTGATGGCTATAGTTCTGCACAAATTTTGTAAAAAAAAATATAGGCTATAACATATCTATTTACCTAACTTTTATACACAAGACAATTAAATATACAAAAAGTGCTTTACAAATAAATTTTAACTTAATATTTTACTATACATGTAGAATTTTTTATTTTTTTCTTTTAATTTAATTTTGGAAACGTCTAGTAATATTAGTATATCAGACTTTAAAACATTCTCACAACATATAAATCATTCTTTATGCATTAAAATATTAAGCTGCCTTTATATCATAGGAAGGGGTCCATTGTAAGTGTTCATCGTAGTTGTCGGTTCATGCCATCTAAAAGTACAAAAACCCCTGTGGTACAATCTATTCTTGCAGAGCATGCACCTGCTTATGGATTAACTTTATGTTCATGTTCACACTCTCGAAAAAACAGCACCATCAAGGTTAATCTAATTTATGAACTGAAAAGAGATACGGCAGTCAAGGATTCCTTTGATCTCGGAGTACTTTCCCATAAAAGCAAAGCTGATTATTCTTATCTAGACGGTGATGAAATGCACTAGCCTTCCTGAAGAACTGCATCCGTATTGTAACGGGATTCCATCAGTTTTATTGTCTGTTTTTTTCTTTGACCTGCAGAACATTATTTCACAATGGATTTTATTATTTGGCCTTTTTTGTTGATTTTGGATTTGTCTTTCCAAACAGTGCTGGAGGTCCTCAAAGCCGACACTTGCAGACCTGAGTGCACATGGGAGTTCTGCAAAGCAAATCCCAATGAAATATGCTCAGCCAGGTAACTTCTGCTAGAAGTCTTGATTTTTGATTCATCTGTTCAGTGTCTCTGATGAGCGTCCTGTTCTCGGCTGCAGGTCTGTATCGCTGGAGAAGCGTGAGTGTGGAGGTCACTGCCAGCACACGACCTGCTCCAGCTGCCTGGTTCTCAGACCTCCATCTTGTCCTCAGTCCTGTTCCCCAACAGACCACGTGTGTCTGCATCGCTTCGGCAGGTGTGTGCGAGAAAAACACCCACCAGTCTGCCACCAGAACCTACAGGTGAACTTCATTCCCGAGTAATCATTCTTTTTGACATGAATATGAAATATATTTCTGCTTATTTATGTGTTTGTTACAATGTTTTTAATTAAAAACAAAATACTTTGAACACATTGTAGCCAGTAGTATTGATAAATTCACTTAAATTTGAAACTTGATAAAAAAAAATGAAAATTCTGTCATTAATTACTCACCCTCATGTCGTTCCAAACCCAAGACATTTGTTCATTTTTGGAACACAAATTAAGATATTTTCAATGAAATCTGAGAGCTCTCTGTCACTCCATAGACAGCAAGGTTACTACCACGATCAAGGTCCAGAAATGTAGCAAGAACATCGGTAAAATAGTCCATGTGACATCAGGGGTTCAACCGTAATTTTTCAAAGCTACGAGAATACTTTTTGTGCTCAGAGAAAACAAAAACAACGACTTTATTCAACAATTCGTCTCCTTCGCGTCAACTTTTAGCGCCATTTTAGAGAGTATCCACTGACCGTAAACAGCGTATACTGTTCTGTGTCAGCTGTGCCAAACGGATACGTTGTTTTCATTCAGCTAAAAGGTGACGCGAGGGAGACGAATTGTTGAATAAAGTCGTTATTTCTTTGCGCACAAAAAGTATTCTCGTAGCTTCGTAAAATTATGCTTGAACCCCTGATGTCTACTGACTATTTTACCGATGTCTTTGCTATGTTTCTGGACCTTGACCCTGGTAGTATCCTTGCTGTCTATGGAGGGTCAGAGAACTCTCAGATTTCATCGAAAATATCTTAATTTGTGTTCCGAAGATGAACGAATGTGTTTGGAACGACATGAGGAATTAATTTTTGAATTTTAATTTTTGGGTGAACTATTCCTTTAAATTACATGTTAAAATATATAAAAACTGTCAAAATAAATTTTGAATATAGTTGAATATATATATTTTTTAAATCATTCTATCATATTTATAATGTATTTTATTATACATATTATAATTTCCTTCATTTTGTTTATTACTATTATATAGTTATATATTATAATTGTATATACTATTAAATGTTCTAATATTTAATTTAATTAAAACACACACACATGTAATTCTTTCAATATTCTTTCAACAGAATAACTCTGAGGGATTCTTTTTGTGTTTGGCTCCTGCCTGTCCAACTGCAGCAAACTGATTCTACATTTTAAGAAGAATCCAAGTTCTAAAATGTATCATAAAAGGCAGCTATTTTTATTCATGCATTTCATGACTATTTAAAAAAATGAATGCTGTGAAATTACTCGCATTATTGTTGTACAGCTTTTGTTATACAATCTAAAACACTATGTTTCTCTCAGTAAAACATGCTAAAGCCATGTTAAAACTGCATTTCCATGGCTACTAATAATATATTTGTCAGTTTTTTTTTAAAAATGATATATTATGTGCAAATGTTTTTTGCACATATATATAAATGGACTAATAAGGTCAGGCTGACCCCTTCAGAAAAAAGTGCCCACCGTAAACGCGTTCCCACTCCTGTCAGGACTGTTACTGAATAACGTTTTTATGAGCCTGCAATTAGACGTCCATCCATGAGCCAGAACAAAGCCCTGATCCATAATAGATCAACCTGTCCACAATTCTTTTGATGTCTGTCTCATATGAAACTGCATAAAGAAAAAAAACTGATAAACATTTTGGCATTAAATACTGTTTATAATATACCTCCGAACATGTAACAAATAAGCACTTTATTAATTGTTTTAATATTGAATAACTTAATCTTTTTCTTAGTTATGCCAACAGTGATTTAAATATATGCATAAATGCATTTAACTTATTTTATGCATGAAAAGTAAGTTATTATATGGCCACCACTTTAAAGTAAATTAAATTCAAAATTTAAAAAGTATTAAAAAAATAATATATATATATATATAAGTCTACGGTTCACACAAATCAGTCTCCGCTTCTCAAGATGAAAAACACGCCGCCTTTATTATCAGTAATATATCACTGCTTTTCTTTTCGACTGATAAAAACAATGGCCAGACAAAACGTTCTGCGCGCCAAAAGCCATAAACTAGAACAACAGCCAATTTTTCACTCTGCCCTTAAGAAACACATTGTGAAATTGTTGCATTTATGTATTTAAACAATTTCACAATTCAGATCCTCTGGATTATTCAAGTTAGAGACATTTATGCAATATCAAGACTAATTTCCATTACAGATGAATGATACTGACCACCACAGCATGGGTCTTTTGCATAGTTGACTTAATCTAGTACTACAGTACAGTAGTCCAAGAACGTAACTGAAAAATATGTAATATAAAAGCACACAGATCTCCCTACATGATTATTTTTAATACAAGCAGCAATTTTGCCAATGTCTAAGTTGAAAAGGCAGGTAAAAACAGCGCTTTGTGTTGATCATTTGGTTGTAACTAATGTAGTGAACCCATCATTCAAAAAGTAAAAACAAGCTACATGCTAACATGTAACATTCTTGGTGCTCGGCTGCATCAGCTTTACCTCTGACAGATGCACAGTGTTTATGCGAATCTATGTAACGTAAAAAAAATAGCGTGTAAAAACCAAGGAATGTTGTGTTGAGATGAAGAAAATCGTTCCTGAGTCTATTTTTTCCCTCTTTCATGATAGTCTTTGTGAGTTAAAGGCACTTTGGACGTGAGCGTTTAATGTGATGTGTGCGGTCTGGGTCACCGGAACATTCTGTGCCAGAACGACTGAAAAGCGGACGAGTTGAAGGCACCGATGAATATGAGGAGCAGGAGATACAGGCCCATCATGATGGCAAAATGATGTCTGGCGAGCCATGACGTCCCGCGAGCGTGTCTGGAATCAGAACAGAACGTCACTTAGACACACAGCAAGTTATTTAAACAAACAGAAAAAACGTGAAAATATTCTGTTAATTTAAAGAAATAGTTCATTGAAGATGAATGAGTTTGTTTCTTCATCAGATTTGGAGAAATGTAGCATTTCATCACTTGCTCACCAGTGGATGCTCTGCAGTGAATGGGTGCCGTCAGAATGAGAGTCCAAACAGCTGATAAAAACTTCACAATAATCCACAAGTAATCCACACCCCTCCAGTCCATCAGTTAATGTCTTTGTGAAGTGAAAAGCTGTGCTTTTCCAATCCATGAAGACATTTTTAACTTGCTAAAATATAATCTATAATAAGGCCTCCTCCAGTGAAAAAGTCCATCCCCTGTTGTCATCTTAACATGCAAATCTACCCACATATTTCTTTAGAAGTGCTTTGGGCTGTTTTTGCTTGTAAACAATGCTTGATCTGTGCATATTTCTCTCCTGGTTCAGACGGGATGACTTTTTCACTGGAGGAAGCAATATTATGGATAGAGAACTCATATTCTAGCCAGTAGCCAAAAGCAATGGTATGAAGTTAAAAATATCTTTATGGTAGATGTGTTTCTTATCAACATGCAGCTTTTCCCTTCATAAGATGCTAATTGATGGTCTGGAGTGATGTGGATACCTTTGTGATGTGTATTACCTTTGTGGATTATTGTGATGTTTTTATCAGCTGTTTGGACTCTCATTCTGACGGCACCCATTCACTGCAGAGGATCCATTGGTGAGCATGTAATGATAAATTTCTTCAAATTTATTTTGAGTGAACTATTTCTAATAACTTTTAGTATTTTGAATTATCAAAGTACTACAAAAGAAAAAGCTACGACATTAGCTGAACAATAAATATGTTGGCGTAACTCACCGTGATCGGTGGCGTCTCTGAGAATACACCAGCAGGTACTTCACTCTCAGAAGCTCGTTGTTGGTCACCACAAAGTATTTCTCGGGCACCTCACCTCCTTCACTGTTCCTGGCCCTCAGACGCTTACGGTCAATGCTCTCGGAGTCTGAAACACACGATGAGAGATGAATTTTAGATATCTGCTGTGACGGGATCTTATTGGATGGTAATTTTACACAAAATTGGAATAAAAATCAGATCAGTGTTTGTTTGTTTTTATTTTGTTGAAAAGAATGAAGAACAGTACTGTTAGAAAGATCCTGTAGGGGAGAGTGGGGTAAGATGTGCCACCATTCTTGCAAACTATGCATAATTGGTCAAAGAACTATATATTTAGAAACAGACAATCTGACTAGGGTTGCACAAAGTTGGAAAATTTCTAGTAAATTTCGGAAAGTTTCCAGAAATTTCCGGAAACTTACCGGAAATTCTCCACCCCTTTGCAACCCTAAATCTGACAGACGTGAATGTTTATTTATTAAATAAGTATTTTTTAATTAATTAATTAATTGATTACTTATTTATGGGGAAAAAAAATGTATCGGCCATAAAAATAAATAAATAAATAAATAAAACACTGGCTTGTCAGTATCAGCCAGAATTTTAATACAATGCACGTTAAACTTTTTTTTCCTGGCTGGTTTATGAAAATGTGAATAATAATAATAATAAAAGAAAACTTTTCTCCTTTATTTTTTTATTGCCTACAGGGTAACTTCAATAAAAAGTGGCACATCTTACCCCACACACCTCTATATACTACAAAATACACTAGTATTCCATTCCAAACTGGCGTGTTATCAGTTGTGTTATTTCAACATGGGAATGGCTCACAGATAGGAAAATTTTGATTTCTGAATTGATCAACAATCAATATATCAACAGCTTAATAAACACATACACATGTAAATACAAATGTAAAGCAGCACAACTGTTTTCAACTGTTTGACAATCATAATAAATGTTTCTTGAGCAGCAAAGACTGGAGTAATGATGCTGAAAATTCAGCTTTACATCACAGGATTAAATTACATTTTAAAATATACTCAAATAGAAAATAATTATTTTTAAATTGTAATAATATTTCCGCAATATTACTATTTTTACTGAATTTTTGATCAAATTAATGCAGCTTATGAGAGCATAAGAGACTTTTCAAAAACACTAAAAAAATCTTACCGGCCCCAAGCTTTGACAACTTACCTTTCTTCTTCACCTGACACTTTACATCAGGATGATCAATGATTTCACACAAGGCAACGCAGCTGATCAAAGGCCCGAGAACACTTTCCCTCCATCCGTTACCGTGCGGACTGTAAAGGATGGCCATGCTGAGGTCACTGGTCAGGTATGTTCCCTCCCCAAACAGTGAGGTCTGAAATATCAGATCAGAATCAAAGATAAGTGGCTTACATCATTTTTAATTACAGTGTAACTGCTGAACCAACAAGCAGATAACAATGGAATTATAATTATCATTTTCACACATATCATCTAAACATGAACTGATAAGGCACAGTCAACCACGTCTGTCAGACACGCTTATTTGCACTCCTCTATATAATGATCACAAAGCCTGCCTGGAGAGCATCCAAAGCAGATCTAAAAGAGTCTCATCCACGAGCACAGCCCGTCCTGACCTTATTGAGATGGCAGTGTAATCCGTTGTGTATAATAGAGTGGAAGTTCTCCAGTCTGCTGCCGTGGAATGCATAGATGAGCTCTCGTCCGGCCCGCGTCCGCTCGAACTTGGAGTTGAGCAAATCACAGTACTGCAGTTCAAAGAGGAAGTCTGGAGCTGGAGCCGAAATGCCCTCGCTTTGAGTCAGCTGGCTGAGTCTGGCAAACTGATGGAGGGAGATTGAACACAAGTCAACTAAGTTGCACTAGTGCGTTTTCGTTTTAAAACGGACTTTTGAAATGAAAACGATCCTCGTCTACACCGGTGTTTTCACTGCGTTTCAGAAATGATCTCTGACTACACTACACAACCGAAAACATGTCACATGACCATTCATGCAGATAGATCCCTATTTTTTAGATGCTGGATGCGTCTGTGCTGTTATTGTTTACACGCTCGTCAACGATACACAGAGAGAATGTGGACATAGATATATATACGTAGATGTCTCATTACCGTGCGTTCACTCCGCTGCTGGTGAGAGCGTCAAAATTCGCTCTGGCCGCCCTGCCAACAACGCTGTAGAAAGATTCGTAGACGCTCTGACAATCAAAACCTTGGTCTTGTATTTAAAGGAGCCGAAAAGGAAACAAGCATGTTGATCTTGTGCAGACTGACCACAAGCAGGGTATAAGTTAACCTCATGAAATATTTTAATTGTGAAAGTAAGAAATTAATCGATGGAAAGAACTTTACAATTATAGTTATATGTTTGCTATTAACGAAATAAATCAATAAAAGCCATTTGTGTGGTGTGTTTTTTGTGTTAATGGTTAAGTGCTAGTCTAATTTCAACATGCAGTTCATATGAGACGTTTACTAGCTTAGGTATTTAATTAACATTAATTTGTGCACAGCCTACATTCCAAACTGTCCTGGTTGAAGTGACAGTTTGTCAAATCTGTGTTGTTTTGAGCAAATTAATTGCATTCCCGCTGGAAAACACAAGTGCTCTAGTGTGAAAATGCTTAGGAACTAATGTGGTCGGAACCAAAGTTTACAGGACTTTAATTATCTCAAGCGGAGAACTTCTACACTCCAATTGGTTGCCATCCAAACGCATCATAGCTCATTATCATAAAGCTGACCTGACTTCAACTCTCCTCGATACCCACACCATCCAACCGTGCGTTCACACCGCTGCCGGCAAGAGCGTCAAAGTGGCCGGAAGTCATTGAATTTCAATGTGAGCCAGCGGCGAGGACGATGAGGGCGTCGATATTATGCAGCGCCTGAAAGTAGTCCCCAGCTATATTCTAACTAGTTACCTAGCTGGGGACTACTTTCAGGGTCTACTTTTCAATATCATTGCGCCCGCTGCACCCATGGTACAGCAGCAAAGTTCCTTGATTATTACGCCAGAATGAGAGTATAGTTCCTAGCCATATCGGCCTAGAAAACTACAACTTTTCATTTTCCGTTAGTCTTAGTACACGACGTAACTACTGAAGAGTCAAGTTTTAACTAGGAAAAATATCGAAACTCTTTGGTCGTTTTTGAGGAAGATGCTAACGGTCTAATCAGATTCAATGATCTATGCTAAGCTACGCTAAAAGTGCTACCGCCAGACCCGGAGATCGGCTAAATGGATTCAAAAACGTTAAAACTCAACTGTTTAACTCTTGGGGACTTGGAAAATTAGCCTATTTTCAAAAAAAGTGGAGTGTTGCTTTCTTTTTTCCTTTAAAGCTTTTCTTTGTATTACAATAACTTTTTTATAGAGCATTAAGAGGAATCTGAATCAGATTCAGATTCAAAAGGCACAGATTTAAATGAAGTTCAGCAATACCTCCTCTTTCTGCAGGGTCTTCACAGCAAAACTCTTGGAGGAGAGAACCCAGTGCACAAGAGCCAGATGATGGTCTCCATCACCATGTCCCAGACGCACCAGATCTCTCACGTTTGGCAATGTATCCACATCCCTTTGCTGTGAGGAACACAGTAGAATCAAAACTGTAAAAATTTGTGTTTCGAAAGGCCAACAACACAAAGAGTTTATCTTCTTGAAATGTCTTACCAGCTCCTCAAAGTCCTTGATCTCTCCTCTAAGGTAGCGAGGAGGGAAGGGTCTGAGCGCTGAATCACGTTTGTAGCTCTGGACGGCGGCTACGAAGAGGCTGCAGCGCAGATCCGCCGCTACAGGGTCTCGATGCAGACAGGAGCAAACCAGCTCTCTGACCGCAGCTGTCGGGAGAGGCGGCTGCATTCCCAACACTAGAACACACAACAGATATTCCATGAATAATAGACAATAAGAAATTATTTCCATTGATGCAAACATGTAGACTGTGAATCTAACAGCGTCAAAAAACAAACAACAACAAAAAACATGTATTTGATCCAATGTTCAGCAAAAACAGTAACATTAAGTATTTTTACTATTTAAAATAACTGTTTTCTATTTGAATATATTTTAAAATGTAATTTATTCCTGTGATTTCAAAGCTGAATTTTTTAGCATCATTACTCCAGTCACATCAGAAATCATTCTAATATACTGATTTGATGCTCAAAAATATTTATTAATATTATTATGTTGAAAAAAATATGAGAATAATTTTTTTCAGGTTTCTTTGGTGAATGGAAAGTTCAGAAGAACAGCATTTATCTTCTGTTCATTTATCAGAATAACAGCATTTAATATTATTTTATTATTATTGACACTGAAGACCGGAGTAATGATGCTGAAAATTCAGCTTTGATCACAGAAATAAATTACATTTTAAAACATATTCAATGTGAAAAAATGATTTTAAATAGTAAAAATATTTCACAATATTACTGCTTTTGCTGTATTTTGGCTCAAATGCAGGCTTGGTGAGCAGAAGAGACTTCTTTAAAAAACATAAAAAATCTTACTGTTCAAACACTTTTGACTGGTAGTGTATATTAAATTTGTAGATTCATTATATTTACATTGTTACTCTATATACTCTTATTTAATACTTATCACAATAATAGTAAGTATAATAAATAAACATAATAAAAAAAGATTTTCATTAATTTGGTTTTCATACACCATATGTAGCATCAACAATATATATTTATATATTTTATATTATTAGAGTATAATGACAAAAATATCATTATATTATACTTGCAAATTAATATTTTTTATTTGGCATTTTTACTACTGATATATTTAATGATTCTAAAATAATACATATTTAATATACATTTTACATAATGTTTTGATTATTTCAAATATCTTAAAGTTAGATACTAGCAAGATACATTTGCCTGTAGTGAACAATGACCTAAATACTTAAAAAAACAAAAAACGGTGAACTTTGACACATGAATTCAGTAGATGTACGTAATGTATGTAAAACATTTAGTTAATAACTTGTTTTCAGAGAGACTGATAGTTTTACTGCAGATTAGCTGCTAACAAAGTTAACATCAGTTAGCGGAACCCAACCCATAATATAAACTTATTCATCGTTTGCTCTTAGTGGTCCTCGAATATGTTTTAATGCAGTAGTTGGTTTAATAGTCGCTTTGTTTAGCACTGCTGTGTTTGTTTATATGCTAAGCATGTTAGCCGGCTAGCTCAGCTACTGTAGTATCACTGAAGAAACTCGCTCAAGCTTCAGCACACAAACGACTTGAAAACAGAGTACTCATCACTCTACTTGTACATTATAAAATATCAAACATTTGCCATACATTTATATATTTTACCTGGCGCTCAGGCATCTGACAGCCACCGGAAGCTAAACGTGTCCAACTTCAGCTGCGCACGCGCCAGAATCCACCGGGAGGACCGCATTTAGTTCAAGTTCAAGTTCAAGTTGAGTTTATATATTCTCTATATATTTATATATTTGATATATTCTCTAGTCTTCCTAAATATAAATATATTCAAACGATGTTTCATGTAATTTCTGTGTGATAATGATTAACACACTTCATCTCAAATCTACAGTATTCCTGTCTGTCGTTCTCTTTTACCATCAAGGGATGCTTGAGAAGCATTGTAGGTCAACTGTAATGTTACAGAGCACTTAATAATATTACTGCCAGAGGAACTTTACAGATCAATTATGCATCAGGTCAATGTTTTACTGAGGGACAGGATTCAGAAAAACGGCTGAAGATAACTGTCCCAGAAGAAATAATGAGGAATGCACTTTGCTCAACAGTTACAGTAT
>NC_136728.1:7160176-7212676 GCF_936440315.1 Barbus barbus | reverse complement strand
CACGCGCGAACTGATGCTCATCGACGCGCGTGCGTGTGTAGGAGTGCCGTGACGTGATTGTTTTCACTCCCATATTCCCAATATCATTTTATAAGATAACGGATTTGGAAAACATCCCCATCACAAGTGCATCGATAACTGAAGGGAAAGTGGTTTATTAGATGCGAGTGGACGCGTGCATCGGTAACATATTCTTGGGTGAACGCGCGAGAAGGTAAGGGTTTTCACTTTCTCACCCGCGTTTTTCACATTTATGCACTCAGAACAGATGTATTGTGTCTTATATGCAGGTAAAATCAGAAATGCATGCAATCTTCGCTTGCACTGTTAAAACACCACCCGTTCAGCACCATCTTTTCCCTTGAAGGGCGCTCAGCTCGACCTCGATACCGCTCTGAAATTAGTGAAATACCATTGATAAATATTCTTTTGCTTTTGTTTTCTCTTTCGAGTCTAATCTTGCGTTTTATAATGATACCTCCCATTTGGATGAATGGTATGGCAACTAGATTATCGTTTCATATCGTGTCGTCTTGACAGTCGAATAATATATGATTCCGTTACCAGGCCTCATTAACCGGTATTGCTTATACAGTTCAAGGATCAAATCAAAGGTTATGATAACAACAATGCATCATTATTGTGGGCAATCACTTGGTTTATATGATCGGAAATATTACTCATCCATATTACTATTTTATTTTAGCATCATGCAAATAACCCGACTGCCATGAACAAATGAAACCAGTATTTGTAAAATGTTGGAATATTAATCTTGTTTGGAATATTTACAGTGAATTAGCTCATATATGTGAATCAATAAACATCATTTTAGTTGTAAAAAAATAAAGTCAATCTGTCAGTTTGGAGGCAAACTTGGTAATTTCCTGTTCCTGTGGGCTTTAAGAAACATTTGGATTTATATATTTTTATTTTTTTAGTGGTTTTTACCTTTTACAAACACAAATACCTCAAAAAGAATATTGAAGCCGCAGTTTTTTAAATCAGTAAATAAATTACTAACAAGTTTCTGTATTATCAGAATATTAACCATTCTGAAAATAATGTGCATGCAAACATGGTCAGTCTTAAGGTTTACAGATGTCATGTTTAATACTGAATAAGGAATCATTTGCTTTACTAGGGATCTAGCTTGTGTGCTAAGTTGTGTTTAATCAAGTTATTTCATTGCTACCAGGCTGTATGGTTATACTTAGCAAAGTTTAGATCGATTTCAAAGAATAAGCTTCCCTTTCACACTGGAATATACTAATGAGGTTATAACCTGTTGTACTATGCACACTCTCTGCAGTGTTTCTTTCAGTATGTGAATTTGTTGTGTGTCTGTAATGTGTGTTTTTACAGGTTTTTAAATATTACAGTTTAACGTTGGTGATCTGGAAAAATAATCTCCATGGCAGGTGAGAGCTTACAACTTTCTTAAACCAAACTGAAGTGTTAACATATTCAAGTACCATGGTATTTACATGATACTGTAATGTACTGCATGGTCCTGCCATGTCCAAATAGTACTATGCTATTTTTATTAGTTTTGTTTTAATTTGTGTTTTTTTTCCTCACAGAAAACAATTTCCCTCCTCTTCCACGGTTCATTCCACTGAAACCATGTTTTTACCAAGACTTCAACGAGATCCCAGACCAGTGGCGTACAATGTGCAAACGACTGTATTACCTATGGATATGTGCGTTCATATTTCAGAATATATTATATATTTTTGCAGTATTCTCAGTGCATGTCATTTAATGTTCATTGTGGTGTGAATAGATTACTATCATGTGGCTCTATTTGCCATTACAGTGTCACATTTGTTTTCACTGTAAACACTGAGAGAAACAGACACAGGAAAACTTGTACAGACAGGTTTTGGATTTTGATCTGTCAGTCCACAAGTAAAAATGTGGGGTGTCACATTACTCTTGTGTTGTTGTCCAGTTTACTATGCTATAATGAGAATCACAAGCATTAGATTTGCTTTTGACTTGTAGAATATTTACAAAATCCCTTTTTTTTTGTTGGCTCACAAATTGGGAACTATTTTGAAATGGGTCTGGGAGTTGAGAAAGTAAGTGTTTGTGGAGATAAATGTAAATTTGTATTAGTATCTAAAACATATTCTAGATTAGAATTAGATTGCTTGGCAATTAGATTTTAGTCACTGTGTGTCATACATGTGCACATTTTTCGGTATCTGCCTTGTTCCGATAAATGTGATAATTTATCTTTTCCTTGTAATGCTTTCATCTACAACATCAAATTATGAAACAAATGCAATTAGTAGGGCTGTCCTCAACTAAGGATTTTTCTGGTTGACTAGTAGTCGTTCATTTTAAGCATTAGTTGACTAATCGCATGTTTTTTAATAAACCATTTAAATCATTATAAAGAACCTTTAATTGTCTAAACCTAATAAGCGCTCAAGGGGAAGTCGTGGCCTAATGGTTAGAGAGTCGGACTCGTAATCCAAAGGTTGCAGGTTCGAGTCTCCGGCCGGCAGGGATTGTAGGTGGGGGGAGTGAATGTCCAGCGCTCTCTCCACCCTCAATACCACGAACCCCCAACTGCTCCCCGGGCGCTGCAGCATAAATGGCTGCCCACTGCTCCGGGTGTGTGTTCACGGTGTGTGTGTGTTCACTGCTGTGTGTGTGTGCACGTTGGATGGGTTAAATGCAGAGCACGAATTCCGAGTATGGGTCACCATACTTGGCAGTATGTCACTTCACTCAAGTAAATGCATAAAGCTTGCCACAGCGCACCGCAGAAGTAATGATTATGAATGTGTCAGGGAAAAACAGTAAGGACTGAGTATTTTAAGAGCAAGTGAGGGCACCGGCGCCTCCATCTGTCCTGCAGTGAGCAACTGTTCAGCTCCACACTCCACTCAGACACTTGAATAGCGCACATTTCTCTAGGTTAACAATAGATTGAGCGGCCATTTAAAGTTGCTAATACTTACATATTTCAGATAAAAATACATATTTATGGTGGATGAATGATAGGCGAGCGTCTGGATGTCCTGCCCGATGTAAGATACTGTATTACCATAGACTAGCCGTTAACAATCTGGTAGTTACGGACTGCGTGACTTCGCTGTGGATTTGATTTATTTATTAGTTTTTTTCTGCGACTAAGCGAATAATAAAATTTTGGTCAACCAAGCCGCTTCTGGTCGACTAAAGATTAGTCGACTATTAGGGGGCAGCCCTAGAAATTAGATATACATTCTAATGGAATGGAATGAAATGAGTATTTTAAATTAAATTCATACTTTTTTCACTCGTAGTGAATAGTGCCACCCTAGCAGTGAACCTGATTGGCTGTCTAGCATGGATGTGCGGAGGGGGCGGGGCAACCAATTTTGGTATGTCCATTCTGTGGCTGATACTGTTCACCCCATGCTCATACGTGTGCTGGTTTAGGCCCATCTACAAGGCCTTCAAGTGAGTTCAATTAATGTTGTGGCTTCCGAGATGTTCAAAATGGTTTCGAAATTGAGTTGTAATCATGTCATTGTGCACAACCCTAATGCAGTTCACTCTTTCTTTCATAGGACAGACAGTTCTTTCAACTTCATGGTGTTCTTTTTTGTCTTCATGGCGCAAGTGGTGATTAGTATCATCCAGACTGTTGGAATCCCGGGATGGGGAGTATGGTAAGAACTGCTTATTGTGTGTAAGAAATTAGATAGATAGATAGATAGATAGATAGATAGATAGATAGATAGATAGATAGATAGCCTATTATGATAGGTTAAATAAACAACTCAACATACTAGGTCAAAATAACCCACGGTTGGGTTTGTCCATATTTAACTCAGAAGTGGTTTGCAAAACAACCCAAACTGGGTTATTTGCAATCCAGCAGCAGTGTGGACGCATACAGCAAAGCTGGGTCAGTTCCAGTTTCGGTTACCCTATAGAAACTCAAATGACTCATGTACTCTTTTGCGTCATGAAATATTTGTAGCGCACATATATTATGGTCTGTTTAGGTTATATTAGGATGTTAAGTTCTATTCTGAATTTTATACAAGCTTTGCATGTAGTTTACTTTCTAACTACCTTGTTAATGAGGAGAATATGTCTTCTTTATGTGTTTGTATTACAGTGGCTGGCTGGCCACCATCACTTTTTTCAGCACTAATATTGGCTCTGCTGTTGTTATGCTGATTCCAACCATTATGTTCACTGCGGTGGCTGTTCTCTCGTTCATTGCCCTCACCAAGGTACTGTTACTGTTCCTCCAACATCATTGTTTTGAATATACACAGATCTCATGGTATTTCCTAAAATTTCAGCAATTACTAATTTATGCTGTGTGTAATACCTTAATATTAACAATATTGTTTTTAGTTGATTAACATCTTTTTTCTCCAACACAGTAATTACAGTAGTTAATTTCTCCTGCACAAAAATCCTCCAGAATCGCTCATTTTCTCTAGAGCTTCTCAAGAGGGTCTTGAACTATGCTCAGATTTACCAAAAAATTGATTTTGAACTGTTAAAAACACTAATATTTAGCAACAGAAGTCTTTCAGTATTTTGTTCCTTTTTTCTTATTAATATCTGCAATTTATTTATTATTGGTTGTATGAAAATAAATATTGGCTTACATATCAGCTTCAATATTTAATTATTAAAAACTAAACAACTAATTTTGTAACATTAATAGTTAACAATTGTTGAAATTAATAAAAGTACATTATAAGGTTGTAATAACTAAATTTGCTTTAAAACATTCAAAACCTTTGATTTTATTGTGTGTTTTTTTTTTTAGACGAAATATTATAGGGTTATTATACTCTGCCTGTGTCAATTTGAGTCTTGTTAAAGATCCTCTGTCAGTCACGGATTATGGAAAGTGAAACTTAAATCTATAGGGCTGGTTGGATTTATTCACGCAAGCTTATTTCTTTTCAGATTCTTAGTTACAGCATTATCCTAATAGGCTGTATTAACTTATTGGGAGAAAACCGGTAGTTCTATGTGAAATCAGACATTTGAGTACCCCCATATAGCCAAAATGGCACGATCATAACACCCTGCGAATATTCGACTGTGAGATTGGGAGTTGAATCAGGCTCATATCGAAGCATCAAATCGTCGACTATTCGGGGTCACCCCTAAATATGATAGAATAGTCTTTTTATTTATTATCTGCCATTTATCAGTTATTGGCTTACATATTAGAGACTATTTTTAATCTTTAAAAAAAACACTAGTCTTTACCAAGTTTTTTTTGTGTGTGATTATTTTAGACTATTATTATTATCAAATATTTGCCATTTATTGATTATTGGTTCTATAATAAATAATTACAGACTTACATATCGGCCACAATTCAAATATCCCTGTATCTAATTTTATAGCTCTATCCTCTAAACGCTGGCAGTTGACTAAGTTTTGGTTTATTTTTCTTAGGATTCCTGAGCAAAGTAGATATTTTGTAGCAAAGCTGATGCTTAAATAAAAGCAATCTGTATATTAAATATATTCAAATATATTCTTATTTTGACTAACTAAATAACTTGTTGCTTGGTTAGGACAGGTGATCTTCTGAGCTATAAAAGGGCAACTTTTGTGCAATAAATTGTTCTTCTGTGTCAGGTTCACAAATTCTACCGTGGCAGCGGGGGCAGCATGAGCAAGGCCCAGGAAGAATGGACAAGCGGTGCTTGGAAGAACCCTCACGTCCAGCAGGCAGCACAGCAGGCAGCTATGGGGGCTGCACAGGGGGCCGTGCAGGGTCAACAGTACTCGGCCGCCCCAACCTACAACTATGACGAGCCAATGTAGATCCTTTTCAGTCACAATGGTGGGAGGGGACAGAAACAGGGGTATTTGGGAGGGCGTTGCAGAGGGATAAAGTCAGTGGTTGAAACGGGGAAAGGGAGAAAAGAAAGATACATCAGACCAGTTTGAATTTAAATGAATTTCCACCAGTACAACAATACATAAGCTTTTGCTTAAATTGTTTTAAAAGTGTGTTGCTTTCGGTATTTAGAACCCCTCAATAGGAAAGTATCAGTCTCGCCATGTGGTATTAAGGCAGATTTAATTAATGGTTATGTGGTGTTTCTCCACTTATCGTATTTCAAACATGGCTGAATTAGAGCACCACTAAGGAAACATTCCAAAGCTCACTATGTTTCTATAGTAACTAGATATTCAGATTCGTCTGTGTGGTATTTGCAAGCCAGTTCTATGTTTTGTTTGGCTGTTTGTATTCAAGAACACATTACCACTATTTATCAAACGCATCTTTACTCTCACATCTTATGAATAAATATACGTTTTATGCACAAAGAGAAGAAATAATTAGCTTTTGGAATTACATTGACTGGTATTTACTTGATCTCACAGTTGAAAAAGTATAAACCCAGCTAGCAGGGAACGTTCTGAGAACTTTGGCAATGTTCTCTCAGAGTTATGAAGAAACAGTAACGCCCAATGTTTGTTCAAAGTTCTATGGTCTTTAAAAATGTTCTCAAATGTTAGCTATGCTATTCATGCACCATTCATAGAACGTTTTTCTTCTAAAACATTTTAGCTGGACGTTCATCTAACGTTTTTAAAATATTACTACTTGTTTCAGAATGTTCAGGGAATTCACATAATGTTTGCAAAATTTTCCGTTAAAATTTGTGGAACTAAGAAAAAAACGTTTTAAACATTTAAAAAACGGTTACATTTTGAACATTCAGAGAACTTTCTGAAATAATGTTTTCATAACGTAATGGGAATGTTAGCAAAACGTTCTTAGAACATTTTTGTTAGCTGGGAAGTTTATAAACATTACATTGTTTGTGTTGAGCGTTTTACATCAAATGCAAGTACAAAGAAAGTTTGTTTTCTTTTTCTGTGAAGGTACAATGAAAGCCATATGTTTATGTTGTTTTAGTTGTTATGTATTTTCGTTTGTGTTAAAGGCTTGTTGAGGTTTTAGTGATTGCGGTTGTGTTTGTTAACATTGTTTTCTTTTACCTCAGGATTTAATCGTCTCATTTTACTGCTGATGTACTGTAGCTGAGGCTCGGCTAACGAAATCAACTGGACGAAATATTTGTACATGTACATGTTGTATGTTTGTACATTAGTTGATTTCTCAAATAGAGTAAATATTTAATCTGCTCTTATCTACAAGCTTGTTATATATATTTCAGTCCATTATGATCTGAATCTGCGATGAAGGCTGATATTTTAACGTTCGCGTTGTCACAGAAATCGTTATTTTGCGTATAATCTCAGACTGAGTTTTAAGTAATTTCTGTAAAATATAGCTTCTGGATGGTTTATTCCCCACAAGTAAACAAGTAAAGCACACTATGAAGTAATATTGTCTCAATATATATGCAGTTTCATTTTAATTATTGATTACTCTCATAGTGATGTATCGTAGTACTTTGCATCTCCCCAAAGTTATGTCCATGTTTGACGATTTTTCTGAAAATATTTTCTCTATTATGCATCGACAAGCAATTTCTGTGTGAAATTCAAAATGACAGATATTTAGAGATTATGTAAACTCTTTCGGACTTGAAAATTGTGGATTTGTAATATATAGTAGAACATTTATTTAGAATTGTTGTTCCAATTCAACTGAATTTACAGTCTGAGGAGCCGGTTAGTGATGAATAGATGGTTGAATGTGGTAAAATAATAGTGTACAGTATATGTAATATGTGTGATAATATGCCCATGTGTGATATAATATTCATGTATGTTTGGGGAGTTTTTTGTTTCTGTAAAGATCTTTTTGTTGACGTTTCGATAATGTGTGTGTTTGGGTGTTTTGAGTGTAAATTGTTCCACAAACTGATGTTTAGTACACTATTGTGGGGCTTGGTAAGACAGGACTTCCTGTGCAAAGCTTTGGCTGAGATTTCATCCCTAACTGACATCCACAGTCCTCTTGTGGCCTCTCGTGGACTGGATGTATTAAACTTTACCTGTTTGTTTTCTGACAGTCGTCTAATAAGAAAACACTGACAGAAGCAATATCGACATCTGTCATGCATGATCTGATCACATCAACAAGTGTGAATGTTATATTTCAGCCGCACCAGCAAAAGCTAAGGTCACTGTCCTTTCCAAAACCCACCATGTTTTTTGTGCCCAGATCTTAATGCCTATGTATCCCACCAGTAGATAAAGCCTTGTTCATACTGTAAAGTTAAGTGAGTGGAAAGATGCCAGTAGAGTAACACAAAACAGATAGTTGTCTTTGTATAGTGAGTTGTGTGTGGTGCTTGGTAAATTTGTGAATTGAACCAAACCTTGTGCCATGTGTACAAAGGCACTCTATGTGTGTAGATGTTAATTATTTTGTCACGTCTAAAGTGGAATGTATTGTTGACTTGGAGACAAGAACTACAGTCCAGTACATTTTACAGCTTTTCATTTTTATCTACTTCTCTTTATTTTTTTGTAATTTTTCTTGACTTATAAGGGTCAAACATTTAAATTATTTTGTACTAATATCAATTTAGCCATATTTTTTTCTCCTCAGCTACTATGTTTACTGTACTTAATTTGTATTTAATGCAACTCAAACACTTTAACATGTTAGTTTTCCTGAGAAAAGCTGTACTTAGAAATTAGTCAATCAATCATGCAAACATGAAGCTCAATAGTTGTGATTTCTGAAGGTGGTTGTTTTTGAAGTTTGAGATGAATTGTATTTGGTTCATTTTGTATTACTTTTATATTATTTCGTCTCTCCCTGATGGATAATAAACATATAATGTTGCATTCTGTGTCTGAGTCCATTCAGGGTCATTAAACTGTTATAGACAACTAAACCTAAAATGAAAACCATGACATTTACTCATGTTATATAAAATAAATATGATTAATATTATTAGCTAGAAATAAAGTTGTTATTTCAGCAAGTTGCCATTGTAAGTTTAACTTTATGTACTAAAATGGAAATAAATCTATGCATATTTAGCAAAAATAATAAATTGGTTTAACTAGCATTAAATGAAAACAAAATATCAAAATGATATTATGAAAACAAAAGCATAATAGTATCTCGATACTGAAATAACACGGCACCCTGTAATGAAATTTTCTGTTTTGAATTGCACATCCACCAGTAGATGGCACTAAAAGCCTGGGTGGATTGCATTTGGTCTCTACTTATTGAAAAAAGCATACTATCATACTACAACACTTACTTATTTATAGTATATAGTATGCATACTCAGCATTATTTATTGTGTGTATATATAGAATAATTACAACATGATTTACTACATTTGCAAAAAGGTTGACGCAATTCAGATACATAAGAAGAAAAGGTTAGTGAGGGTTAGTATTCTCAAGACAATAATGTCAATTTTAAGGAATGTCAACTGTCATTTATAACATCTGCATCTTGACTCCTTGTCTAAACTGACAAAATGTAAACAAACCTGAATAAAAACTGCAAAATAACCATATTTAATTATGAGATGCTACTCATTGAACTAAATATAATAGCATACTACTGTTTGAAAGAGTTTTACAGAAGCAGCATATCTTCTTGAATGAAAGACCTTGTTATAACATTTCATTGAAACACTGAAGTTGCATTCAGCGAAAAGACCTTATGAAATCAGGAACTGTGTTTTGTTTCAGTCTTTTCAGAAAGAAATGCATTTAGCTATGAGATGAACGGATTACAAAAATCTTCTGAGCTGGTATTCTGTTTCAAGGACAAGAATTCAGTTAGTAGTGAATGAAAACAAACCCCTTTGGATCATCATTTTAGGGCATTGAAATAAGTTTCCTTCAACAGCTAGTACTTAGCCCTAAATGCATGCATAAATTGCCACACATGCAATTAGGATTGCATTAGCTTTTTGCAAATGTCAAAAGCTCAGCATTTAGTCCTCAGTTCCAACTTTTAATAAAATGGAGCACTTCAATACATTTTTAGTGCCTGTGAACATGCTGCCATGAAAAGTGTCAAGCATCTAAACAACAACTGCTAAACAACTAGAAATATTTTCTAAAGCAAATGTGAGTAGTGTTTGAACATGCTAATTCTGCATGCCACAATGCCATGGTAGTTGCAAAGGTGTCGTCATGTGGTTGCTAAGATGTTCTGAGTGTTACATTCCATTGCTTTGTGGTTGCTAGGGTGTTTTGAGCATTACATTGCATTGATTTCTGGTTGCTAGGGTGTTTTGAGCATTACATTGCATTGCTTTGTGATTACTAGTTCTGAACGTTACATTATGTTTTTTTTGCAATTGCTATGGTGTTTTGAGATGTTTTCATTGCATTGCTTTGTGATTGTTAGGGTGTTTTGAGCCTTACATTGCATTGCTTTGTGATTGTTAGGGTGTTTTGAGCCTTACATTGCATTGCTTTGCGGTTGCTAGGATGTGTTGACAGTTTCACTTGTGTTGCTTTAAGATTGCTAGGGTGTTTTGAGTGTTTTATTGTGTTTCTTTGCAGTTGCGAGGGTGTTCTGAGCATTTCATTGCATTGCTTTGTGGCTGCTCGTGTGTTCTGAGCAGTTTTCATTGCATTGCTTTGGAGTTGTTTGAGTGGTTGCCATGCACTGCTAGAGTGTTTAGGTGGTTTCTTATTAACCTAAATAAAAAATATATCGCCCTTAAGAAATGACTCAGATCTGTCATCTAAATTATTTGGGCCTGTTTTACCATCTGCAGGGCTAAAATTGTCCAAATGCTCCTAAAGTAAAAGCACACCTTCCCCAGCAAGTCTGACTATTTGAGGCATCATTAATGTTCACAGCACAAATAGTCATGTCACCTTTCCTCAATACTTTCATCTCAAATTGTGATCTGTTATTCTAGATGACTGTTCGGCACCATATGCCTGAATACACGTTGAACTGCTCGTTTTGTGTTAAACCCTGTTGTTTTTTCCCCGATAGTTCTCATCAGAGTTCCCACCAGAGACACCTAAGAAATAATGAGGGCCTTTGTTTGGGACAAGCCTCGCAGGATGTTTTGAAGAATCATTATAGAAAGGTAAATTAGGATTTCAAACTTGCTGACACAGTGCACTGGTCGATTCGCGATTTGAAGAGAGCAACAAGAAAATGAATACAGGAGGCTGAAGCATCTCTTGCAAATAATTATGGTTAGGGCGAGCGGTTTCCTGATGTACTTGCATGTGTCTTCTATTCATTACTGATCTAAATGGGATAATCTGGTCTGCTTCTATTGCTGCAGAGCCGTCGCATTCACGATTCACGAGCCTGCACTGCAACACTGAATTGAATTAATTTGCTTCCCCAACTGAGGTGGCAAGTGGTTGAAAAGATCTGAGCAGAGAGCGAGCTTGGAAGTGTACATGAATTGATGTGTTTGTCGGAAGAAGGATGGAAGTGACAGGACAAGGGTGAGTGGGACTAAAGGGTAATGTGTGTACGGTAGCAAGTATGAAAGAGGAGGGAAGAGTTATGGAAGAGAGATCATAGAGAACGAATGCGAGTGTTTGAGGGTGAGTGAATGAGGGAGAGAGAGAGGGAAGGGGGAGGTTTCCTAAGTGCTTGAGCATCAGTGACTGACAACATTGCAAGAGAGGTGTTGAGCGTGCATCCGTCTCTAGTGTTAGATGGGGTAGGAGATACGCTGCACGGTACGAGAGCACAGTGGGAAAAGCCTGACAACTCTGCAGAAGCTTTTTATAGACATATGGAGCAGCAATAAGTCCAAACGGCATCAATTCTGGACCAAAGCCAAGAGAAGACAAGCTATACTGAAATTCTGGTGTGGGTTAGCTGAACTGGATGTCCGGAACTCTCTTTGTCTCGGGGGGATGGTTCTTCATAACAGTATCTTTCAGGATTGCCTTGGAGAGGAGCAATTTTTGGCTCGTCCTCCCAGGTGTCACATCGGATGTGTTCTTTTTCTGCCAGCTCGATTGGCAATGTGACTTTTCTTACTATTCTCAGTGCACTTTTTGGATATATATTCACATATATTCTTCACATCAAATTCTGATGGCTCCTGCTCTGAAGGCTTTCTCATCATTGGAAAACACACTGTATGGTATACGTTTTTGAAAAAGTGGAGTTGCAACAGAGGATGCATATATAGATGTGGAGAACCGGTAAAAAGATTGACAGATGTCCCACATAAGCTGGTAGACTGACTTTCGGTATGTCACAAACCTCACAAAATAGAAGCTCAAAATGGTGTTTTATTTATTTATTTATTTATTTGCTGGCTGTCTTGAGAACAAAGCTTCTTTCATGCCAAAATTGATACTTTTTGTTTGAATTTTAACATTATACAGAAAAGATCAAAGCTTTGCTGAGAACTGTTTGTTTCAGTGCTGACATATTTCCAATTTTCTTGATGCCCTCTTTCTTTTTGAAAGTTTTCCTTTTGAATTTTCTGAGAGATACTAGATGTTCCTGGACTGATTTCAAAGTTTTCCAACATCAGCAAAAAACTATGCTAAGATGTTTGGACCAGAGAATGGGTCTTTCATTCAGATAGGGCCAAACAACACTGTGGTGGGCTTCAGACATGAAGCCCAGTGTCCTGTCCCCTCCTGGCTGCTGCTGCTGCTGTTGTCCCCATGTGAAGGATGTTTCACGGCACAGCGCTAGGACCATTTGAACCGAGCCAGAGCCCTGACCGGAGAGCAGAGATCCGCAGGCACATTAAGATGGTCATGGAACAGCTGGAGAAAGTTCTTGCTGAGCTCAAGGACGTGGCAAAAGAGCTCCGGGAGGTAAAGCACACATTACAGGCCTGCTTTGAAGGTTAAAGGAGTGATTTGTTAAAAGGCACATTCTGATGGAGTGATTTAGTAAGAGAAAGGTTGTAGGCTTTAACCCAAAATGACCAATCCTGCTAATGGAGGGCCAATGTCTTGGCTCCAACCTACCCCAAACACACATGAAGGTTCTAGTAATTCTTAAGACCTCGCTTTGCTGGTTCAGGTGTGTTCGATTAGGAGCAGTGTCCTCCAGGAGAAGGATTGGACATCCCTGTAAGTCCCGAGGGGAGACTTGAACTTGGGTCACTCAAAGAGTAGCTGCACAACATGTCAGAGCAATGCCCTCAAGGCTATCATCTCCGACAAGACAAACCTTTTTTAAGTTTAAGGGTTCTATACAAGCTACCACCTTTGTGCCCTTAAACAAGGCACTGATTCCTACACTGTGCTGGGTAAGACCCGAAATATACTCAAGTATGTAAGTACGCATGACTGATTTCACACATTGTTGCGTTTCGAAATTTGTTGAAAGCAATTCATAGCACAACACAAGTTTCTATTGACATTCTCAAAGTTGCTGAACCATTTTGAAAATGACACCCAAAGTTACATAAACAACACACCCTCTTGGTAACTCTATCACCCCCTTGTGTACTGTTTTTTATTTTTTATTTTAACCCAGAAATGATGCAATCTTGCAATGCACTGATAAGCATTTATGTTTGCATACTTTCACTGAGTTTGTTACTGGCCTATACACAACTACTTACTGACTACCTAAATATACAAAAACCAATAGACACATCCACAATGGGCACAATTCATAAACATACACAAGGTCACAAACACATTCATGCCCCTGTGATATGTCCACCTAGGGGCTATTGACTGGACAGCTTGTCACCCAAACAGCAACCATCAGATAGATTAACAAGGAGAAAGACTTGCAGGATGACACCCCATACAAGCAAGATGTCATCTGTGATGCCTAATTATCAGCCGGCGAATCAGACAATGGGAGCGCAACTGATTTCCTCATCTTCTCACCTGTCAACGTCTCATCTCTTTTGCGGTTATCTCCCTTTCTGCTGGGCGACTGCTTTCAGCGTTATGTGAGAAGACATCTCCTTAATTAATCGCTTTCCTCGGGTGGATATCTATCTGCCTCATTACTGTCACTGAGTCTATGAGTGTCCCAAACTAGCATTTGTCTCATCATCTCAGTCACAGCTCTGCTGGATTTGTCTCATTCGTCTCCTTGGCCAAGTTCAGGCATCACCGGTAGCTCTGCCACTCTTGCCTGAGTTAACACCTCCATCTGTCACTTTCACCTTGCAGCAGAGCCTTATTGTTACTACTGACATCTTGTTATGGTTATTAGTTTTGCCACATGCTCATCTGTCTTTCAGCTGTCTCTTATTCCATGGATAACAGCCAAACATTTTTCACAATTCTGAATTCTTTGCTGCCAAGTGTAACCAGTACACTGCTCACTTACAGACCCCACGGACACAGAATTAGGATGTCTAAAGTTCTTTTCGTGTTCCTTTAATTCAATAATTTGGCTAATTTGATCATGCTGTCACATAGCAATTAAAGTTAGTACTTTAAGCTCTATTTAACATATTTTAATCAATTCTGTTACATTACATAGTATTACTAGCATGATAATAATAATTATAATCGTCTTGCTATCATCAGAGGCATCAGCCACAGGAAATATATCTGACTATCATTGATACACGATATTATCGTCTATCGGCACACCCCTATTACACACTACTTTAAAATCCATTTAAAGTACTTAAGAGGTTACTTCATTTTAAATTATACATTTTGACAATTGGTAATCAATATAAACTGAACACTCTGTATAAAACATAGCCTACACTAAAATTATGATTAAACTAAAAAACATTTCTGTGACTTATACGATGAGTCTAAAAAATATATATATACCGTCACACTAAAGAAGTTGAGCTAAGTTAGAAGAACTTTATTTAGTCAGGATGCATGGCTACTGTTAAATGTAGTAACACATTTTTCCACATGCACAGTTAACTAGCCAAACCTTGAACTCTTCTGGTTGACAGCGTTCTTGCAGTTCAATTAGTACTACATGCTGCTAGCAAAACCAAGGCAACAGTAGCTTATATAACATATACCTTGAATGCCATGTAAATCGCTTTGGATTAAAACGTCTGTCAAATGCATAAATATATATGTAGATAGATATGATAATGTATATGGAGATTATTTTTAGAGCAAATATATGGGAAAGGCAGCAATAGATGATAAAAAATGTATGAGGTTAGAATCTGTTTTTGAATCTAATGGTTTCTATCAGATGTTTTGGAGTCTCCAGGTAAAAATCAATTGCTTAAGAATCCCAATGGTGGTGATGGGTCTGTTTCTTACTGCTTTCAAATCAGGCTTCCTCTCACAAAAGTTTAAATTGGGCAAATGCTTGTTCTGACTCACACTCTGTTCCAAACACACTCTCTTTAAAAGCCTTCTGGGAAGGTTTGGCAATTATCTGGCTCTTAGACCGGGGGTTCTGCAGGTAAGATGACTGTGAGACAAATCGGATAAAAAAAATGGTACGGGTTGTAACTTTTAGAATGGCATGGGATTTGTTGCACCTGCTACTTAATTAGATTTAAATAGGGGATCCAAACAATCCTCCAAATGGGCTTTTTGTCTGTTGTTTTGCTTTTGGTCCTGAAAGTTCTGAAACATAACTTTTTAAAACTTCTGTATTTTGTAAAACATCTGCTATTTCAGAATAGGAATGAATGGATCTTTTGAAAACTATTATAAATGATGTATACTTAGAAGATGCTAGTCATGGTTAGAAAATGGTGTTTTATTTTACACGAAGAGGGTCACCTCATGGGAACTGCCATTTTGAGATCACATGACCAACAAGTATTTGGCTCACTTTATATTTGTAACCCCCCAATTATTGGCCACTTTCACCCACGGATATAAATTAATCATGGCTAAATGCGCATAATGCCTTAAAAAAATGTCATTAGTAACTGAAAAAAATGGCATAATTCTTTATCCACACCACTAGGGTTCAGTATAAAGTCCAAGACAATCACCATATCAAACAAAAATATTGAGTGAATTGGTCGTCAATTGGCCAAAAACATTTTTTAATTCATTCTAAAAATGCCAGACATAGTGGTATGGTTTAGCACAAATATCAAATCACAAATAATAATATAAATATGTCATCTTTTTCACGTGAACCACACATGATAACAGAGTTTTCAGTGTTTTGGAGCGATTTGCAGTAAATTCTACTCAATCTCTGCAAGTGCCATGAGTTTGAGTCAGTTATAATGTGCATTTAAAAATGCAATATCTGCCCAACAACTTCCCAAATTTGTAATAAGAATGGTTTATAAATCTGTTGTCAACAAAAGATAAACAATTCAAAAGAGAAGCTTCCCTGTGGTTTTCCACCAAAAAAAAGCACTATATGTTCAAAAGCAAATAAAAAAAACATAAATATTAGTATTGTAATTGTAATGTTGTATAGTTTCTATGCATTCGGCAGCCACTTTTATCTAAGTAAACAATGCATCATGCATATCATCATTCAAACCCATGCCCTTGGTGTTGCTCAGTTTTGCAAAGGAAAATAACTGTCCATGCCTCTTTTAGCGCTAATTTTTTACTGCGCGTTTTTAGTAAATCCTGACAGTACTATTTTGATGTAATTGGCAGACGTGGTGTACTACAAATTCAAACAAAAGCATCAGAATAGCATCGCTTTACTAAACAGCCTTTAAATGGCAGGGGGCAATGTACACATAAAAAACAGGCAAAGCAACAAATTAATATTATTCAATATCCTAGCTTTTTACAGAAAATATTCAGATGTAACCCCCTTTATATTCGTTAACATTTTCATAAGTAACTAATTTAATTAGGCACTTTTTTTTCAGTAACTGTATCAGATTCCAGTTACATTTATTTTGTAATTAAATTACATAACGCCATTACATGTAACTGGTTATTTCCCAACACTGGTGTTGCATACGTCTTGCAGTTATCGAGCTACAGAAATGTGTGCCACCCGCATGCATACAAGCACACAACAGTCAGCAAATGCATTAGCCACTTGTTATGAGCAGTGCCTCCTACAACAATCACAACACTTGGGGATTTCTATAGGTCAGCATTTCTGCTTTGCAAGGTGTGCAAGGCTCCTCAAGTCAAACCGCCCCTCACAAGGTAGCAATTGTTTCAGCTCGTCTCAATCGAGTGGCACTCTGATCTCCAATCAGTTAGCGTGCGGTTGGCAGGAATGCATTAAACATGAACTGTCTGACAGCAGCACACAGGGTACAACCCCACGAGAGATGATCTAATACCTCCTCCAGACAGGAGCCTTGCATGGCGCTTATCATACTTGGCAGCGCTCGACACATAGCAATTGGCAAATACAGTACATAATGTTTGTACAGTCCTTGCTTAAAGCTTGGCATTGTTTATGTATTGTGTACGCTTTCGAGCAGCAGGTGCGTTGTGAATGGCTATTTGGTCTGTTGAATGTCTGTCATTTGGGCTCTTCCTGTTTACATTTCACTGCTCATTACCGAATCCCAACAGTCTTTGGCTCGCAGCTGAATAGCCGATCTGCTATATCACGAACGCCACATCCTGCGACTGAATACGACGAGAAAGTTTGGCAGCAGCAAAGCCCTGAGCTCATCGAAATCAGAAACAGCGAATTACAGAACACGCTGTCATTAATAACTCTGCTATTTCAATCCGAGCAGTGCTTTATCATCAAAATCCTGAGAAATCAAACATAATTGCATCATAAATAACCTACTAAGCTGCTTAATATTGACAAGGGGCAACATAATGTCTTTGCAGGGCAGTCATATGATTTCATTTCAAACAATATCCCATAATATATAACCATTTATGCATGTTATAATCTGATTAAAATCTTCAGAGAGACTTTATGATCTGGCAGGATCGCTATGCCTGTGCTTTGTTTTGTATCTGATTTGTGAGCACCCGCCTCGAGACCCTGCTCAGAAAAAGAGCTGGGTAAAGCAAGAGAAGGAATATTGATAAGCGTATGGTTGAGATCTTATGTAAGATGCCGTTACTAGCACAGCAGGAGGACAAATTCCCTTCAGCACAAACAGATTTTAAATATTCCAATGCCAGTGGGTGAAATGGGGTGAGATGGAAAACATAAAGATGGAAAGGATAGATACAGATATATATCCTTATTACGCATTTATGGCTTAAGCTCAGCCACATGTACAGTATAAAACTACAGGCATTCGTCAGAAAATACTGTAGAATATCGCTGAGAAACTAGATGATAATTGGTGGCTAATTTGTATGAATTCAAATGGTTTTATTCGTACGTTTTTGTACCCAATCTCACAGGAAAACATAACTATTTTAAAAGGTGGTGATTTCATATAAATTAATGATGTAAATTGTATGAAAACGTATGATTTCTAGAAAAAATGTAAGCATGAAGCATTTGGGGGTCTTCTCGCCGAGAAGACCCCCAAAGGTGCACGATTTGAGTAGGGCTTTCTTTCCTGCAAGAGAGGTTGGAGCGTAGGCTGTCACCCTCCACCTTGAAAGTGTATGTGGCCGCTATTGCGGCCCATCACAATGCAGTGGACGGCCGGTCCCTGGGAAAGCACAATCTCATTGTGAGGTTCCTGAGGGGTGCCAGGAGGTTAAATCCTCCTAGGTCACCCTTGGTGCCCTCCTGGGATCTCTCTATCGTCCTAGCTGGACTTCAGAGGGGTCCCTTTGAGCCGCTGGATTCAGTGGAGCTGAGTGTGGATGCCATCGCCTTGGCGTAGCAGTCCCAAGGCGAGCCGGGCCCCTCGGGGTGAGGGCTCACTCCACATCTGACAGATAGGGAATGTCTCGGTTACGTATGCAACCCTCATTCCCTGATGTCCCCATGCCACAATCTTGAATCATCGCTGGTTGCCAGGGACACGTTCTCGGCTCCTCAGCTGAAAACCTGATGAGTGGATACACCTGTCGCCCTTTTATACCCGTATGCACGGGGAGTGGCTCAGGTATGCAAAATCCACTAGCCAATTTCATTGGCGTTTTCTCTTATCAGAGGTGATTGGGGCTCCCAGGTGAATCCCCTAATGTCGTCACGACATAACGTCTCCGTTCCCTCCATCAGGGAACGAGGGTTACTTACCTAACCGAGACGTTCTCTGTTGTTGGTTAATAGTCACACTAGCATGCAGTGTTTAAATTGCTTTTATTTGCATTTTTATGAATGTATTAATTATTAGGTTTTTATTAACTCACTATTCACGCTCTAATGTAGTGTTTAATGAATTTTATGATGTTGAAATCAAAACATGGAACATATTTACTTTCGCTTTGCTTTATTATATCAATATGGTACATTTAAAACAAGTTTGATAAAAAAAAGTAATCTAAAAGTAGTCAGATTATATTACCTAAAATTAGTAACCTAGATTACGTTGTTAACTACAGGTTTCATCATGTAATCCTTAATCAGTAATGGACTGCAATTTGTAAGTAATTTACCCAGCTCTGTACATGACAAATTTTTTGTTTGGTTTTAACAAAATCTGACTGAGACTTTTCTAGCTCCCAGTGTGCTTTACATGGGACTATACAGGGAGAGTTAATATTGTAAACAAGTGCAATTTTATGTTTCTAGTTAGAAGACAAAGCTTGTAAATATTTAATGTTCTGTTATAATGGGATTTAGAACTGTTTTATATTGGTATTTTGGGGTTTACATTATGCTGAACAGTGGATATTGTGCTGATGTTCAGTATTGCTACATACAATAAAGTCCTGTTTTTAATATTGCTTTACTTAATGACATATTACTGCTCATATGCCAGCGTAGTGATCTATTTTTTTCTTGTACCTCTTGCCAAAACCATGTTATATATAATAATAAAATAGTATATTTAGCATGCTAGTTTTCTGTTCGCAGTTTTCTATTATATATTTCTATTATATTTCTAAATAATTGAACCAAAAGTGAAAATTCTGTCATTATTTACTCACCCTCATGTCGTTCCAAATCTGTATAGCTGAGGAAAACAAGCAGCTCAGACCCAGTTGATATTGTATGGACATATTGTATGATATTGTATTAAAGAAAGAAAGTCGACCAGGTTTGAAAACACATGAGGGTGAGTAAATAATGACAGAATTTTCATTTTTGGGGCAAACTACAAAAGCTTCAGATGTCACAAGGGCTCAACTTTCTCTTTTTCTTCTCTTCAGGTTGTGGCACAAATTGACAAGTTAACATCAGATATCGACCTCGACTCAGACGATGACCTGACACTAGTGTGTTGCAGCGAGGACTGTGGTAACCTCTTGCACAATGAGACTTTATCTGACAACCACTTACTGCACATCCCTCTGCTAGACACGGTCTGTAACACAACCACAGCCAAGAAACAAGAATTAGAGCTCTACCGCAGGAGCTGTGGAGACTTGCCTGCCCTCAATGGACCATTAAAGGCCTCAAACAGCCCTAAAGCCTCCTGGCTCTTTGGATCTGGAGGACGGCTCCATTACTACGACAAGACGCTCTATCACGCGTTGTGCTGTGACGATGATGATTACGACGAAGATAGAGGTGGAATGAGATCATCGAGGCTGTCGTCCACCGATTCTGTGTTTTCATCTTCACCTCCGAGGTTTCTGACGCCCAGGTGTAACCGTAAAACTTACTCCAGCCCGGACTCGAAGAAAAGAGCTCTCCGTAGCTGCAGTACGCAAACTGTTTCTGATAAAAGCACACAAACTCACTTCCCATACATTCCAGCCAAGCAAAGAGCTTCAAGTGACTACAAGAACTGAAACTTGGATAGTTAACCCAAAGTGAAACATCTGTCATTATTTTTTCACCCTAATGCTGCTCTGAAACCATATGACTTTCCTTCTTCTGTGGAATGCAGAACGCAATTTTTTTTCGATATAATAGAAGTGAAAAAGAACAGGGTATGTGAAGATGTGAAATTTTATGTGAACATAAAAATTGTCCATATAACTCATTAACTATATTTAACATATTCTGAATGTGTTCAAAGTTTTGAATACTTAAGACTGTTTAATGTTTTTGAATGAAGTCTCTAATGCTCACAAAGGCTGCATTTATTTGATGTAAAATACAGTAAGCTGTTATAAAAAAAAGTTAAATATTACAATTTAAAAGAACTGTTTTGTATTTGAATATATTTTAACATGTGATTTATTTCTGTGACGCAAAACTGAGTTTTCAGCATCATTACTCCAGTCTTCAGTGTCACATTATCCTTCAGAAATCATTCTGATATGCTGATTTGCTTCTCAGTTATTAGTTATTACTGGCGCTCAAGTATTAATAATGGTTCTTTTGATCAATTTAATGAATCCTTGGATAATACAAGTATTTATTTATTTATTTTATTTTTATTTACTTAAACTTTTGAATGGTAGTGTATCACAGTTCCCACAAAAATATTAAGCAGCAAAAACGGTTTAGCGCTGATGACAATAATAACACATTTTTCTTGAGCAGCAAATCAGCATATTGATTTCTGAAAGATCATGTGACACTGAGGACTGGGGTAATGCTGAAAATTCAGCTTTGATCACAGGAATAAATTACATTTTTAGTGTAATATAATTTAATTATATTAATATAGAAAGTTATTTTAAATTATTATTGTTTTTACTGTATTTTTCATCATGTAAATGCAATCGGTGAGCATAAGAAACTCCTTTCAAAAACATAAAACAATCATAGTTATTCCAAACTTTTGAGCAGTAGTGTATTTGTTAGGTTTGAGATCCAAATTTGATAATTATTCACCAAAAAACGTATCAAGTCCTTGATACGTTTATGAAGTAGTGATTTCTGATCTATGAACTCTTCTGTGAAGTTGAGTTCTTTTTGTTGGATCTTTTCAGTGAATATGTTTATTCAGTTCACACAACCAGTCTGAATGATTTGTTCTTGAATCACAGCTATTTTTATGATATTTTAACAATACTTTCATTTTTGTCATTTTTAAAGCTTAAATCGTGGAAAAGCACGACCAAAAGATCTCATTTGGGTTTCACTGAAAAATTAAAGTCAGTGAATTGACGTGAAGGTGAATAAATGAACAGAATTTTCATTTTGGGGTGAACTAATCGTTTAAATTGGTTTGAAATGATTTTTAACTTTGCCATCCGTATTTATGAAATGTTTAGGTCGATACTTATGATAATGAATTACTGTCATGGAAAAACCTCTGTTCTCATGGAGTTTCCAAAGAACAATTTAACAATCGTTTGGATTAATTCTGAGGAATTATGCCAATATTGAAACAATCATGCATCTCAGCAGAACGTTAACACCAGTCCAAAGCCCCCTAAAGAGTGAGAATTGGTTTTCGGTCACACCCACACTGTGCAGTAAATAGACACAGTTAAATTAAGAGAGTGGTACGCTTCCCCAAAGAATTACTAGAATATAAATAATGTACTTTATAATCAGGCTGTTATTTCTGACAAAACACAAGTAAATTATGAATAAAATGATGAATACAACTTTCTGGCAGACGCTTCATTCCGAATCATCTTCCTCTCACCAGGACGTTAATTAGTAAAACTGTTTTTCCTGTGATGTATGCACAGATTTACCATAGTAACCATGGCTGTGATAATGTGAAACTGCTACATTAGCCATTGTCACAAATATAGAAGTGAAAAAAAGCTTTATACAGTGTTTAAAGAAGATCCATTTATTAGCGGTGGTTGCTAAAGCTCATATTTCATATAGGATCATTACTGCCATAATTAGGGTTAATGATTTGAACAAAATCCCCTAACTGTGTTACATTTTGCTGTGCAGCTCATACTGCAAGGTCTGCACTACAAACATGAATGATGCCTCAAATAATGTGGCTTATTGAGAAGAAGTGTGCTATTACTTGTCTACGCAATCAGACTGGCCTTGTGGACTGTAAAATGAGTAAAAATATCTGTAGACGTCTTTTATCTAGAGATCAAATAAATGTGGAGGTGAGCTCTTTTAATTTGGGTGAGCAAGAAAGCACTTAAAAACCAGCAAGAACTGCAAAATGACATGCTAAAAAACATTTATAACATTGAATAACCAAAAAACCATGTCCAGGCAACCACCACTCACACTTTCTTAAGAAAATATATAAATCTGATTATGTTTTTCCATCTATAAATAACTCCTTTTGTGTGCTGTTAAAGAACAAAATAACATTTTCAAAAGATATGACTGAATAAATGATGACAGGATTTTCACTTTTGGGTGTACAGTCCCTTTAAGAACTATTTTATAAGAATAAAATGCCTAGGAGTGTCTGCAATCAAAAGTGCCGACAGTACAGCGGGTCAGACGGAGGAAATTAATTAAGAGGCAAGATTCACAGTCCATAGTGTCAAACACATTAGCTGTGCCGTATCTGAACTTTGACATTGTGAGCTCATTCAATCAAAAGACCTCACAAGGGCGTGCTCTGAGTTCATCTGTCAGTGTGAGTGAGGTCATTTAATTGGAATCTAAATCATAAAGCTTTACCTCGGGCCCATTTCAACTGGAGATGGCTGTTATGCAATCATCTATAATAAAAAGCCAATCATTTAAACTGCCTTCAAGGGACACTGTGCAGTTCTTTTTATGGAATACCTTTTAATTCTCTATACAAGTAGAGACCAATTATAACTAAAGCAAACACATGGTTGAAGATTGGAGTCTTAAAGGAATAGTGCACTCAAAAAGGAAAATTTGATCAGATACATTTATATATATAATTTTTTATTTTTTAATTTATTTATTTATTTGTGTGTGTGTGTGTGTGTGTGTGTGTGTGTATATATATACACAGGGGTGCCCAACCCTGTTCCTGGCGATCGACTGTCCTGCAAAGTTTAGCTCCAACTCTAATCAAACACACCTGAAGCAACTAATTAAGGTCTTCAGGATCGCGTGAAAATTAAAGGCAGGTGTGTTTGATTAGAGTTGGAGCTAAACTTTGCAGGACAGTCGATCGCCAGGAACAGGGTTGGGCACCCCTGCGGTAGACTGTGGAAGTTGGTTCCATGTCAAGGACTTCCAACAAGACACAGGCTGTCTGCAATGTGGTTCTGTGCCTGAAACAGTTTGAGCTGAGACTTGCTCTGTGAGAGTCGGTCCTGTGACAGAACATGGAGCTCTACTAGACAGTTGTTTTTGAGTACATGCTGATACTGTGTAAACATCTTACACTTATATTGACTTTGCAGAGCTCAGTAGTTCCACTCTGTTGTGGGAAAAATCATAGTGAACAGTTAAAATTCTGGGTTAGACTTAGTAATAAAGTTGGCATGAAAACAACATTCATCTGTTTTCCAAATGCATGTTGTTGATCAAATTGTTAAACAAATGTATTTTTGTATGTTATACAAATGTAAAGATATAAACTCACAATTGTGAGAAAGTCTGAATTGTGAGATATAAACTCGTAATTGTGAGAAAAAAATGTTAGATAAAAAGTCACTATTATTATTATTATTATTTTTTTTTTTTTGTCCCATAGCAGAGACTAGCTTTCATAGTTTGGTTTGTACAAGAACTTGAGCTATCAAACGTAATGTACCGTACTACAAGGCTAAATTGGTCATACAGAAACTTTCCTTCCTCTTTCCTGTGTTAATAATGATAATTGTGGCATCATTGGGCAAGGCCCTCATGATATTAAGCTTGCTTATGAGGATAATGAGAGTGCATTAGTTGTATCCCAGTCACTAATCTCTTCATGCACATGGGACCAAACTGGGACAAAAGTTTTAATGGGGTCGCTTGTAATCAAATCCATTAGCTCTCCCTCATTCATTGAGTTTCCTGATTGACACATAATGTTCATTTATTCCATATATAACGATCCCTTAATGCGGGTTTCGAGGCTCTTCAGAATGCTTATATTCAATTCTCATCAGACCTCTGCAGACAAGGTCTTGAGCCTAATTAATCAAATTAAAGAATCCATTCCTCAGCCTCTCCATTAATCAAGCTGTACTGTGTGATGTGAATGTAAAGTGACCTTACTGGAAGAGACTCCATCAAGCATCACATCGCAAACACGCTGCACGATACGCTCATGGACTCTCTCACACTTTCCTTACAGTAAGTACTGTGACTGAGAAAAGGGCTCGTTTCAAGGATGCAACATTCAAGCTTCAGAACAAGAGCAAAAGTAAACAGCTATGAGACGTTCTATTAACTCCTCTGCATCTCAGAAGTTTCTCTCGAGACAAAGACCAACATCTCAAAATTTTCAAATTTGCCAAGATAACAAAATGTGTAATCAAAAATCTGAAATTCATATATTTACACACACACACACACACACACACACACACACACACACGTGTGTCTGTGTGTGTGTGTATATATATATATATATATATATATTTATATATATATATACTTTTTGGTCAATTTTATTTTTTTTTTCTGAGAAATTTTAAAATAAATATCTAAGATAGTGTTCATAAAATAATAACTGACTCCATTAACTAACTCCATTAAGTTTCCAAATATGAAACAACAACTTTTAAGCTATAATATAATTTCCTCCGAGACAGATTTTACAATCCATTCTGAGAAAATTACGATCTAGCTTTTCGCAAAGTAAATACATTTACAAGCGTGTTTTTATTTCTTTATGTCATTTTTATTAGTTTGTGTGTGTGTGTATGTGTGTGTGTGTGTGTGTGTGTGTGTGTGTGTGTATTCTTAACTACGCTGTAAAAAAAATCAGAAGTTGAGAAAACTTAAAAGTTTAAGGCAACCAGCTTCAGGACATTTTTTGAGTTCTCTCAACTTATTATTTATACAAAAAAGTTGAGAACTCAAAAATCTCCTGAAGCTGGTTGCCTTAAACTTTTAAGTTTTCTCAACTTCTGATTTTTTTTTACAGCGTAGTAAAGAATACACACACACATACACACACACACAAACTAATAAAAATTACACAAAGAAATAAAAACACACAACACAATTACTAATAAAAATGTAAATTAACATTCATTACTTGAAATAAAATGTAGTTTACTATGTACTGTACTAATGTACTGTTTTCTCACCTTTTGATTTTTTACAGTGTACAAATCATACAAATTCTGTTCAAATAGTACAATATTATGAGTCTCTCAATTTCTATGTTAAAATGAGTTGTGTGGCTAATGTTCATAAAAAGATAATGTTTGAATGGAGTACTGCATGTCAAACCAGAAGACAAAATGTCAGAAATTCTAGTCTCCTGCTACAATGGGGCGTCTGATTTCCACTTCAAAATGACCAAAGTCTGAGTGGTCACTGTGGTAGTTTGGAAGCAGCCTCTAATCTGCACCACGCAGACTTTCAGACTTGTCTTGATCTTTAGACAAGCCCAAAGTGTCTCTTTGTAGCAGAGCCATGTTCCACCGGCTCTGGCTGAACAGGGTGTGAAATGTCTGGACGCTTGCTCTATCCCTGTCATAACTGGTGTGTCCTGATTCCCTCAGGCTCTGTCAGGCATGCTGCACCGAGTGGAGGAGCTCAGTGAAGACTGGCGCTCTCTGAGAAGCGTATCCAGCCAAGAGACCATCTGTCACTGCGAATAACTGCGTGACAGCACAAGTACTGTCCTACCTCACTAAAACCCCGACTAGCACCGAGAACTGATCCAAACAAAGCATTTCTTGTCACAGTGGAAAGGAATAAATGAATAGATTTAAGATGATTGCTAATACTTTGAAAGACTAAATATTTGAAGGTGTTATATCGTTTCTAGAAACGGTACTATTACCGGGGATTCACGTGTTAACGAAGCAACCGCCAGAGAGGTTAATAAATGCTAACCGCTAATGCTAACTTTGCCCAGTTGGTTTGTGAAAAGACCAGCTAAATGTTCCAAAAATAAATATATAAATAAATAAATAAAAATCTTAAAAATAAAGTAAAATAAAATAAAGAAAGAAAAACAAAACAGGCTGTGCACCTTTAGCAGACTATTCATTAAATTTAAAAGTGACTGAAAATTTAAGGAAAAAAACACAAAGCATTTACTACTTCAAAGTAGCTTACTTAAATGGCTTTAATATAATTTGACTGCAATTATGATGATGATGACTGGTTATGAGATCCATTATTATTGTTTTAAATAATATTGTCCATTGTAATTTTGTTGTGTTAGTCATTTCATTAGTTTTCCCTTTAAAAAAAAAAAAATATATATATATATATATATTTGTTAATTTATTTAAGTTTTAGTTTTACAAAATGTAAATGAGAAATGTAGCTTTGGAAACTATCTTAATTTCAAGTAACGAAAAAGTTAATTTCAATTTAGTAACAGTAATTTTGTTTAGAAATCAAGTAATTTTGTTGTGAGTTTGTCATTTTAATTATTATTTTTTAAACATGTTTATATAGCTTTCATTTATTTTACTTCAGCGTTATTTTAGTAGGCCTACATCAAGTTAAAATAAAATTTACCGTTTATTTCAAATAACAAAAAATACTTGAAAGACACACTTGACTAATTTGGCTGCTATTATTTTTAATGCTTCTGTTATTTCTGAGTTTCATAGCTACACTGCCCTCTCTGTTCACACGCGAGAACTACAGTCTAAACACTTCAGGAAAACTACAATTCCCAGAACCGCCATCTTTCCTGGCGCGCGGATGAAAACAGTCGCATGATACTCTGTTTATTTCAAAGACAGACAGCGTTTACAAAATTAACAGATTTATTCGTCGTTTCTGTGCAATGGCGCTCTCAGAGTGGCGTCTGTCTCTCAAGCTGTTGGATCAGCCCTCTCTTCCCAAGTCCGTGCTGCAGTTTCCCGAGGCGGACCCCGGAGATGTTCCTCCCGGAGAGTACCGGGTCTCCACTCTCAAGCAGCTGGTGTCAGCTCAGATCCCAGATGCATTACCAGATCCGGAGCTCATAGGTAACATATAATGCGAAGAATATGGCTCATTATAATATTAGACCACAGTATGGCTTTAATGCTGTCACATTTGAACCGATTAAAACACTCGAGCCTTTATTTACAATCTTATAATTTGATGTGGACCTCAAAGTCAAATCCTCAAATTAAAATCATTAAAAGATATTCAGGTAACTAAATAAGGGTTTCGTTTTAGCCCGTTATTTTAAGCCTTTTTACATGTATTCCTGTAGCCTAGTGCTTATTATTATATTATTATTTTATTAGTTTTTATTATTATTTTTTTTTTTATTTGGTGACTGTCTTTTAAATTTTATTGTCTATTTATGAAATACTAGTATACTTATTGCTTTGCTAGTTACTGTAATAATCAAAGATAAATATTCCATTGCTATATCAGTATACAGTATGTTAACAATAAATGCTTTGAATTATTTGTGGTTCAGAATTAATCACTTTTGTCCAGTTTGTGTTCCAGTTGTTGCCGGTATCAATTACAATCTTTGCTAGGGGTAGCCTAATAGTAGTTTAGTACTACTAATAACTTCCTAATAATTACTAGCATGTATTCCAGCTTTATTAATATTTATTTATTATATCCCAACTGTTATTAGTAAACATTTTTATCCCACTAAATAATAGCTTAAAAAAAGCATTTTATCTTTTCATAAATAATTATAACCAAATTTTGTTTTAAAAATTGGTTACTTAAGATTAATTTACAGGTATTACATGTATTATAACAGTGTAATAATTAATATAAATGCATCATATGGTGCATTACAAGGGGCATAGTTAAAAAGAATGATATATTTGAAGACATCAAGTAAAGTGTTACCCATCTTACTAGAAGGAAGTTATTTTATGGTTTAAATAGTAAACAGTCAAATCATTTCGCAAGTTCTTATTTTTTAACATTATCAACAAACTATTATAAGGGACAAATAAGAGACACATAAGTCTATTAGACCATTTTTTCCCCCTTAATGGGGTGGAAATTTTGTATCTCATTTGTTTAAAAGGTTTTTGCAATATATAATATAATATAACATAATATATAATAGGATTTAAGTCATCAAGCTGGAACTATGACTTTTAAAGACTTAAACGTGTCCCGTTTGTGATGAAATCTAAAGACGTTTCAAAACAGTTTCATGTTTCCAAAAAAAAGGAAAAAGAGAAAAATTAATCAATTCTGGGAACAACCCCTAGAGGAACGGTTTTCCCATTATCTTTATGCATTACAGAATTAGTGTACTGTGGCAGAAAGTTAAAGGATGACTTGACTCTGGAGTCCTACGGGATTCAGTCGGGATCCACGGTGCACATCCTGAGAAAGTCATGGCCAGAGCCTGAGATACATCCCGGTGAGTCGTGTTGAAAGAATGGAGATGAAGATGGACACTGGTTAGCTCCAAAAAGACAAAAGTGTACCATGCATACAGTCCATTATTTATTCCTGTATGTTCTCCTATAGACCCAGTGGACAAGGTTGCGGCTGCGAGGGAGTTTCGTGTCTTGCAGGCAGCTCTTCACACCAGCACTGCATACAGAGACTCGGTAGGTTGACTAGACCTGCATACAGATTCACTACTGACCATGAGTGTCTCTGCGGCTGGTTCTGGGTCCTTGGGAACATGTTTGAGTAGCTGTTCACTCATTCCAGGTGTTCAAGATGCTGAACAACAAGGAATCCCTCGACCAGATCATCGTGGCAACACCTGGGCTGAGCAGCGATCCTGTGGCTCTTGGTATGATTGCAGGCAGAAGTGATTTGTGATGTGAGGCGTGTTGAAGACTTACTCATGTTTATTGACTGTATTTTTAGGGGTTCTTCAGGACAAAGACCTCTTCATACAATTCACAGACCCAAACATGCTTGACACGTGAGTGAGCATCATTACATACAACTGATCCAAAATTAATAAATAAGATTATTATTAGTAGTGGTACTAATTATAGGAGAAAAATAACAACACTAATAATAAATAGTGTTATATGTAGAAAAATAATTCAACAACAAATAAATCGGTTGTTATTATTAATAAACTAATAAATATTAATATTAATAGGTATTGTTGTTTTCTTATTAGTAATATTAATAATATTATTACTATTACTAATTAGAAAAACAACATCAATAATCATAAATCATTCATTTTATTAATTAACTTATCAATACTAATATAATCACAATAATTAGCAATTCATAATAAACAATTAACAACAATAATAATAATCATCATCAGTAAATCAATGCTATATGTAAAATAATAATAATACATCAATAATAAATCAGTAATGTTATTAATTGATAATGCAATAACATCAATTTATTAACTCATATGATAATACACTAATAATAATTATTGTAATATAATAATCAAATATATAATATATGTTATATAAAAAAAATACATAAAGGTTATTATTAATTAATCAGTATTATATATATATATATATATATATATTAATTAATTAATCGGTATTATAATATAAGTATAATTAATATTACTACTATTAGGACTACTACTACTAAATTAATAATAATAATAAATCAGTAATGTTATTTTTAATTGATAATGTAATGGCAACAATAATGTCTAATACAACAATAATTATAATACTTAATTAAATATTAAATAAATCAATGTTATTATGAATTAATCAGTATTATTGTAATGATAAATATAATTAATACTGCTTCAGTTAATAATAGTAATATTAATAAAAAATTAATAATGCTATAATAATAATAATTCTGATTGTGTTATTATTATTGATTAATCAATATTGAAATAATATTTTTTTAATATATATACCGTATATATATATATATATATATATATATATATATATATATATATATATATATATAAAAAAGGTTGAATTAATATTTGTCTTATTTAAAGCATAAGCAGTCAAGTTTGTCTGGTACTAACTTTATAATAATTAATCACAGTTAAATTGTCTCTTTTGTTTTTGAAACGACTTTCCATTTTGGCTGATGTCACATCGTGGAACGGTTGTGAACACCATATCGTGTTGACTTCCTGTTGAATCTGAGGTTTAACTGCCTCAGAATGTGGCATTTGAATCATGTGGTGCACTTTGGGTTAAAGCAAACGATACCCTGAGCTTAACTGTCTCACCAGATTGACCAATTCCCACCCGGCACTGGTAAATGCCATCATCCTGGTGCTGCACTCGGTGGCTGGCAGCGTGCCGCCCCAGCAGAGCGCCAGCTCCTCCAGAAATGTGTCCTCTAGCTCTTACAGCGACATGCCAGGTGGGTGTCCATTTAAACACAATTTAAGTGAAAAATTGCCCACCATTTACATAATGTGACAGGTCATTTTGGTGATCCATAGTAGTTTTCATGCATAAACTTTTTTTAATCTACAGGAGGTTTTCTCTTTGATGGCATGTCTGATGACGAGGAGGACTTCCAGTCGGTTTGTGATGATTCACTGTTCTTCATTAGGAATAAGGCATTAACAGTATTGGATCCTAAGCCAGTTTATCATCTGTAGGGGAATCGCGGTGGGCCGTCCACTCTTGCTAGTGGTTTGGCTGGCATGAGGCCAGCTTCACTGGGTTATAACGGCGCCGTGGGCCCCAGACCCATCACTCAAAGTGAGCTGGCCACCGCTCTGGCCCTCGCCAGCACCCCTGAGAGCAGCGCTGTTACACCAACTACAGGAAACCAGGTACAGGACACTTCAGTAGAGTACACTGCCCATTACTGTGTCCACCCAGAGTAGGGTTGCAAAAAGATGGAAAATTTCCAGTAAATTTTGGAAACTTTCCAGGATTTTTTAGAATCTTCCAGGAAAGTTTCCGGAAATTTACTGGAAATTTTTCACCCCTTTGCAACACTTGGTGTTTTTACTGTGTGTGTGTATATGTATATATATAAACATACAACCAGGCCTAAAATTATAACTCATCAAGCACCAAATGCGCATAAAGCTTTGGTCAGTATATAAAACAGTGTTATTTCCCAATGGTATTGGGTATTTTAATAGTAATGCTTACAATATTGAATTACTCTATCTAGTTACTTTTTATGGAAAGTAATGCATTACATTACTTTTGCGTTACGTTTTGTCAAGTGGGCTGGGCTTATTTATTTTTAATAACAACAAAAAAAAAAAGTTATATTTTTGGCAAAATATAAATTAGGGCTGATAGAAGTGCCTTTGCACCTCACCCCCAATTTCTCTCAAACAGAAGAGGTGTTGGTGACTATGTTTCCATCCACCCATTTTTTAATTTTGGAATGTCGCATAAAAAATCTGGATGGAAACTCCAAGATGTGCATAAATTCTAAAAATGCGCATAAAAAACTAATGCGCACAATTGAGTAGGATAAACTTTTTATCCGATAAGAAAAAATGTGCATAAACTACGATGGAAACACATTTACTGAATAAATTCCACCATGCACATCGAAAAAGTCATATGACTTTGTGCTATGAGACGGGATAACTTGACTAGCAGCGAACCGATCTTGTTCACAGCATCTATATGTTGTTTTGGTCGTTCTGAAATGCCTGAGCAAAGTCTGTCATCAAAGTATTTCTGTCTTACACGACTGCGTTCCCAAACAGCAGCATCCACCTCTGAAAACAATGACCGCATTTATTGTGTTACGTCTGCTCTCTCTGAGGCGCAAGTAATTTATTATATATGAAAATGATTATATTCAGTAATTCTCCTAGTTTTCTTAGAGATATTTAGTGCCAGTTTGTCATGAAGTGACGATTTTGTTCTCTTTGACTCGTTGGATGGAAACGGTGCTTTATTCGCAAATGTTTAATGCGATATTCCAGTTTTGCGCATAAGTTAAATTTGCATCTTTGGATAGAAACATAGCTAGTGAATTAATGAGAAAAAAAGTAAGTATTTTCTTGTAAATTTAAAAGTAATGCTTTACTTTACTAGTTACTTAAAAAAGTAATCTGATTACTGCTTACTTGTAATGCATTACCCCCAACACTGTTCGCTAAATTTACCAATAAGTTTTATAAAAATTAATTATAACAGTGCAGGAAAATGCAATATATTTTGGCACAGTTATCAAAATGCAAAGACTGTGTTTCATGGCCAGTACAAAATATTTATGTCATTGGCAGGTGTGGCAAAATATATACAAACATTCAAACATTTGTTGTAAGATTTTTTTTTTTTTTTTTAAATAGTCTCTTGTGCACACCAAGGGTGCATTTGATCAAATTTGGTTATATTTGTTAGAATTTTAGTAATATTGTAACAATCTAAATAAATAACTGAATAATTTTTATCATTTTAACAATTGAGTCATCCATTCCTGCGATGGTGAAGCTGAATTTTCAGCAGCCATTATCCCAGCCTTCATTCTAATATGCTGATTTGGTGCTCCAGTTAAAATTTCTTGTTATTATCACTGCTGAAATAACTTAATAATTTCATAATACATGTTACATGTAATCTTTAGCAGATTCTGTGATGCCTAAATTCACTTTAATTTATAAGTGATATATTTTAGTTTTTAGTGTTTTATTTTTAAATTAAAGCAGTATAAAAATTTAGGGTACGTTTACATGATAACAATATACTAAAAACAGAAATGTTTTTCCTTTGTGTAAAGACAAAATGTCAAAAAGATCCCCGTTAACACGGATCTGCGAATGCGACTAAAAATTCTGTATTGTTCATGCTAGGCCAGTAGATGGCGCTGTCACTTTGAAAAGAAACACTACGCACCTGTGAACATATCTATGCACACGTATAATACACAAACGCATGACGTCAACGTTTTCACAAATGTGTGTTTTTGTAGTTTACACTGAGACTACAACGGTATCGTTTTCAAAATTTGTACTTTGAAACCCGTTTTCCAAAGTTTGCATTTTCAGCCCACCAGCTGTTTTCTTGTAAATGAGCGGCCAATACGTACAAAGTTTTCAGTTTTTAGTTGAAAACGATGTTGTGACTACTTAATATTAGAACTAGTTAACAGACAGTAATGATAATAATTGTTATCAGCTGGAATGTAACCATCAGTGTGTCTATAATGTTTTAGATTTGCATACACTAATTTAAAAACCGAATATGTCTGTGACAGGGTCCCTCTTCAGGAGTGTCCCCGATCCCTGCAGGCACTCCTATAACCAACGACCTGTTTAACCAGGCACTGCAGCAGGCCCTGCAGGTGTCCAGCATGTCCAGCTTATCCGTGAGTAACCACCGGACATCCTGTGACATTTTACACCAGATTCACCTTTATAGTGTCCATTAGGGGTGGGAATCGCAGGGTACCTCACGATACGATATAATCACGATACGATATAATCACGATAACACGATAATATCGCAATTCTGCGATAATCGATATATTTCTAGAAAATCCTATAATGATACATCACGATATCTCTAAACAAAATGCCTGTGAAAAGGTTAAGTGCAAGTTTTCTTTCTTTATCCAAGTCCAAACTGTTAAAAAAAACCCAGCAAAAAAAGTTCTGTAAATCAATTTTAACATGTTGAGTAGGCTAAATTAATAATTTTATTCTTGGACTTATTAAAAGCGTACACTTTTCTTTTTCTCTGTGTGTAAACAAACACATTTAACTGCTTATCAAACAGAGAGAAAAAAAAAAAAGATAAGATATAATATAAACCTGGTACAAATTTCTAAATTTACCTGGAGTGCTTTCTCAACCTTTCTACTCCTCTCATCATAAAAACAGAGTCCCACATGAAGAAATAGCCGTTCACATCGGGTCTTTTGCGCGCTCAGGTTCGTTATTTCAACGCATGGCAAGCATACACACTGCACACTTCTGCGCCGCATTACGTATGCCATAGGTGCAGATTTATGTTTCTGCCGGTCGGTGCCCACTGTTCTCACTGCATAATGCGCACTTGTAATATCTGAGAGAGAGGGAGAGCAGTGTTGTTCACATAAAACTGGACGCACCGGCGGCGCTCTCTCTCACACCTGCGATCCGAGCGGAGAGGCTACTCACGGACTGAATATGCGCTCTGCAATAATAACGTGATCAGTGCCTATGGTCCACGCTGATAGCAGTTCTGGGGCAGCTAGTTTTCATCCCCATAAACATATATATAGCAGTAAAGCTAATACAGTGGCTGGAAATCTGTTTATTCCTCGGTTCCTCGTGCTTCCCCATCTTCATAGAGAATGTGGATCATGGTTGCTCAGAGCGCTTTTGGATAGAAGCTGGAAATGGCGCAGCTGCGATTTCCACGCATTTTTAGACGCTGTGAACAGGGAAATCTATTTAGAGCACCTTATTATATTAATTAAAATATCGATATTTGGCCCCAGATGTCGATAATCGTATCGCACTGAGAAGAATCGCGATATATCGCCATATCGATTTATAAATAGAGATGTCCAGAAAAATGCATGCATTCTTCCTATGACTGTTAGCACAGCTTGATTTTAACGCATCCTGTTCCTTTTTATATGCAGTGAAGTCTGTTCACAATATCATTTTTCTTTGTTAAAGTGACATTACTGATTCTGAAGTGACTCTATTTGATAATGTGTAGAATCAGTGGCAGTCGCAGCTCCAGCAGCTTCGGGACATGGGCATCCGTGATGAGGAGCTCATCCTGAGAGCCCTGCAGGCCACCGGCGGAGACATCCAAGCGGCCCTGGAGCTCATTTTCGCCGGAGGCGCTCCATGAATCACTTCTCTCTGAAGTAAAACGATATTATGATGTTACAACCAAGGCAGATTTACCACTACATATTCAATAATTTAACTACCTATTTGAAAGTGTGGTTTACTTTTAACTTATGTTTGTCTTTTATTTTTAGACATGTACATTGAATGCGGTGCTATTAGCTGTTTGAAGAGTAGGCCTAGTTTAGGGAACACGTTACAATATATCACTTCTGCTGTGTTAATAAAATGTGTTCAGCTACATAAATATTGATAGCTATAAGCTAAAGTTTGATCTTCAGACAATCATTGTTACATTTTTTTTTGTCATTAATTAGAATCTTCCTTGAATAACATAAAGTTTGGTGCTCTGTAGTTGTGTGAAAGGATGAAACTTGGCATTAAATGGAAATTGACTCTATTTTTTACGACTGTTTTTTTGTGTTGATTTTCGACCTCCTAATATTTTATTAAAATGTCATACTCTTGATCTTCCAGTGAAACAACAGCATTTCAACTGGAAATTAGTGCATAAATAAACCTCAGCAAAATAAATGTGACCCTGGACCAAAAAAAAACAGCCTTAAGTCGCTGGGGGTATATTTGTAGCAATAGCCAAAAATACATTGTATGGGTCAAAATTATAGTTTTTTTTTTAATGCCAAAAATCATTAGGATATTAAGTAAAGATCATGTTCCATGAAGATATTTTGTAAATTTCTTAATGTGAATGTATCAAAACTTCATTTTTGATTAATAATACAGGTTCATCTCAAAAAATTTGAATATCGTGAAAAAGTTTTCTTGTAACTTATTTCAAAAAGTGAAACGTTCATATATTTTAGATTCATTACATGTAATGTAAAACATTTAATCAGTTTTTTTGTTTTAAAAAATATTTTTTTGTTTTTGTCTCAAAATATTAGAATATTTCCTAAGATCAATCATAAAAAAGATTTGCAAAACAGAAAAGTTCAAGTTCTTTAAAGTATGTTAATTTATGCACTCAATACTTGGTTGGGGCTCGTTTAGCACAAACTCCAGCATCAGTGAGGTGTAGCATGGAAGCGATCAGCCTGTGGCTCTGCTGAGGCACTACTGAGCCTTCAGCTCGTCTGGATTGTTGGATCGACTCTTTCTCATCTTTCTCTTGAAAATATACCATAGATTCCACATGGGGTTCAGATCAGGCGAGTTTGCTGGCCAATCAAGCACAGTAATATCATGGTCAGCAAAGCACTTGGAAGTGGTTTTGGCACTGTGGGCAGGTGCTAAAGTCCTGCTGGAAAAGGAAATCAGCATCTCCATAAAGCTTGTCAGCAGATGGAAGCATGAAGTCCTCCAAAATCTCCTGGTAGACGGCTGCATTGTCTCTGGACTTGATAAAACACAGTGGACCAACACTAGCAGATGTCACGGCACCACAAATCATCACTGACTGTGGAAACGTCACACTGGACTTCAAGCAGCTTGGGTTCTGTGTCTTTCCAGTCTTACTCCAGACCTTGATTTACAAATGAAATGCAAAATTTACTTTTATCTGAAAAGGACTGTGGACCACTGAGCAACAGTCCAGTTCTTTTTCTCTTTAGCCCAGGCAAGACGCTTCTGATGTTGTTTCTGTTTCAGAAGTGGCTTGGCAGCCCTTTTCCTGAAGACGTCTGAGCGTGGTGACTCTTGATGCACCGACTCCAGCTTCAGTCCACTCCTTGTGAAGCTCTCTCAAGTCTTTGAATCGGCTTTGCTTGACAGTATTCTCAAGCTTGCGGTCATCCCTGTTGCTTGTGCACCTTTTCCTACCCAAATTCTTCCTTCCAGTCAACTTTGCATTTAATATGCTTTGATACAGCACTCTGTAAACAGCCACACCTTTCAGTAATGACCCTCTGTGACTTACCCTCTCTGGATCATTGCCAAATCAGCAGTCTTCCCCATAGTTGTGGTTTCAAAGAACAAGAGGATGGTCATTAATTGAAACTCAAATGTAAATATTCTAATATTTTGAGATACTGATTTTTGACTTTCATCAGCTGTAAGCTCTAATCATCAAAATTAAAACAAAAAACTTTTGAAATGTTTTACTTTACATGCAATGAATCTAAAATATATGAAAGTTTCACTTTTTGAAATAAGTTGCAAGAAAAAAAAAAATATTTTCACGATATTCTAATTTTTGGAGATGCACCTGCATGCATTGCTAAGAACTTCATTTGGACAACTTTAAAGGCGATTTTCTCAATATTTTGATTTTTTTTTGCACCCTCAGATTAAATAGTTGTATCTCGGCCAAATATTATCCAATCCTAACAAACCAGACATCAATGGAAAGCTTATTTATTTAGCTTTCAGATGATGTATAAATCTCAATTAAAAAAAAAATTACACTTAAGACTGGTTTTGTGGTCCAGGGTAAAAAATATCAATAAAAAACTTACTTTTTTAAAATTAAAATGTATATGTTACATACTTTCGATATTCATATGGAAACAAGCAGTGATAGTTTGTATTTACTTTTATGAATGAGCAGAATATCAATCCAAGTTTTATGATGCATTATTTCTATTAAAATGTTTATCTAACCAATTCTATCACAAATAGCAACATGTATCACTATATAATAAAAGACCAGCTGTTATAACAAAAGCCACCATAATTGTATTAATCTCAATAATATCAAGATTTGATTGCAATTTATTTGCTTTAAGCCAACTATAGTAAATAATTAACAGGTAAACAAACAACAATTCCCTTATAACAAAACTACAGCATTCCCAATTTTCCTACAGACCTGATTATTTTGTACATCTTATGTCAGTGCTCTAAAATTAGTCACATTTTATGGCAGGAAATCCTGTCACTTTGGTCAGACTATCTACATAAGTCTTTTATGATCAGTTTCAATAACCTGTTACGTTTTTATGGGCTTGTTTATCTATGAACTTAAGGTCCAAATAAGGAGCTGTCTGTGTGAACCGCAGTCCTATAGGACAATGACCAGCTTGAACATTTTATTGAAGCCTTTGCCACAGTTTGTATTTATTCAGACTTTTTCCAGCGACTCCACTGTTCAATTTTTAGGTATAACATGGCAGAGCACGCTCCTGTGCTTTCTGTTCATCCTTCAAGCTGCTTGGTTGATGAAAAAACAGAGGTTGAAGTTAAGCACTTACCTGCTGATTATAAGATCACTCTTCACGCACTGACTCAATCTGAAGATGGAGATGATTGGGAAGCGTTCGGCCGCTACACCAGCGACTCCTCAGGGACTGTTAAAGGTACACTACTATCTTAAACCATCATACAATCACAGTTTTGATTCTACAAGAATTTACTGAATTATTAATACAGTTTCCAGAGATAAAAGTCTTGGCGGGACATTTGAGGGAGTTGAAGGCATGGGTCTGCTGTGGAGTATGAGACCTGTTCCTGAAAGTAAACCAGGTCGCCGGTAAGTAATTAATAAAGCGAGCGATAAACAACAGCATGCATGAAATTCTAACTGAAAGGGACAGTTCACCTTAAATTAAACTTGCTTAATTTACTCCCTATGTGTATACTGTTATTTTTCTTTGTAAATTGAAATGGGAAATTTATCATAAAGGTGCTAACATAAAAAAAAAAAAAAAAAAACAACTGTGTGGGAATAAAAGGCCCATTGTCAATATAGTGCAATAGATGGGTTCCAGAGGTAAAAAATACCATTCATTTTCTTCTTAGGGAAATTGTTAAAGGGTTAGTTCACCCAAAAATGATGAATCAAAAATTATATAAAAAAACCCCCAAAAAGTATATCATTAATTACTCACCCTCATGTCGTTCTAATCCCTTAAAGGGATCCTAGTATGCACTTTTACAAAGTCTTGATTTTGTTTTGGGGGTGTACTAGAACATGCTCTCATGCTTGGTGGTTCAAAAATTGCATTATTTTTCACATAATTCACTTTATTACAATACCTTTCTCCCCAGCCTACCACAAACGGCTCGATTAGTTCCGGGTCTGAGGCCCGCTTTCCAAAAAATGAAATGTGTTGTGATTGGTTAGCTGTCCCAGTGCTTTGTGATTGGCGAACAGATGGTGTTTCAGTACTGCCCCGTCCTGCCAAAGCAGCATGTTTGTCAGAATCGCCATATCAATTCAGACCTCGAGAATATTGAACAAGAGGATCGCGCAGAACATTTGCACGCATAGATATTGCAAGACATATTAAAGTAGTAGCACGTTTTAGTGCTACTACTAAACAACAGCTTAAAAATAACTGCATTTACTATGTATAGATAAGTGCAACAGTAATATGGATTATGTTTATTGTTCTATAATTCTAATAATATAACATGAATTGCAGTGTAATTGTTATACAGTTTAATTTATTTATACCATAGTCCCACAGAGTTACACTATTTGTTGCGGCATATATCTGCAAATTCATTCTCTGCCAGCAGGAAGCGCTGTTGGACTGGGAGAGATAGAGGTTTGGCGGTAACGCTGTACACAAAGCAGAGCTCCGCTCACAAACGCTGCTTTATCAGACATTACATGCAAGATGAAATGAAAATGACATCCATGATTTTCTGAAGACAGTTGGTTTCCTTCAGAAATATAGTGATGTAAAAACACCTGCACCGGGTTTTGATTTTGAAACGTGCGGTGCTCAACCAAGCTTTGTGATATCACAAATACAGGAAAACAAATTTGTAGTCCAAACGAGCCATTCGTTGTAGTTCTTGAAAAGGGATTTTTTTAAAACAAAATATCTCCCTTTGGAGTGGACTTTGACATTTGTAACATTTGTAATAGGACCACTTTAAGATCTTCGTTCATCTTCGGAACACAAATTAAGATATTTTTTATGAAATCCAAGAGCTCTCTAACCCTGCATAGACAGCAAGGGTTCTACCATGATCAAGACCCAGAAACGTAGTAAGAACATCGTTAAAATGGTCCATGTGACAGCAGAGGTTCAACTGTAACTTTATAAAGCTGTGAGAGTACTTTTTGTGCACAAAGAAAACTAAAATAACAACTTTGTTCAGCAATTCTTCTCCTCCGCATCACTCTCACACCTCTGAATGTAAACAAGGCACAGCGCCTGCGTGTTCTTTGTCAGCAGCATCAGGTGCATGCATTGTTTACGTGCATGTGTCATGATACACTCCGAAATGGCATCTTAAGGGTGACGCGGAGGAGAAGAATTGTTGAATAAAGTTGTAATTAGTTTTCTTTGCGCACAAAAAGTATTCTCGCAGTTTCATAAAATTACAGTTTAACCACTGGCTGTTGTATATGTTCTTACTACCTTCTGGGTCTTGATCGTAGTAGGACCCTTGCTGTCTATGCACGGTTAGAGAGCTCTCTGATTTCATCTAAAATATCTTAATTTGTGTTCCGAAGATGAACGAAGGCCTTACGGGTTTGGAACGACATGAGGGTAAGTGATTAATGACAGAATTTTCATTTTTGGGTGAACTATCCCTTTAATGTGCTTTTTGCAATATTTCAGTTCCCAATTTTTCAACTTATGTTTTAAATACCCCTGTTTAACAGCGGAATCCCAGGTGAAAAACTACATTACCCATGATGCTTAAAGAAAATAAATCAGAGAGCCGCCTTGAACAAATCGCACCAAACAAGCACAGAGGTCCGCCTATTCCATGAAGCACCCCTATGACATAATAGAGTCTCCCCACGGTCTCAGAAATACTTAAATATATGTATGTATATTCAGATTTGGCAATGAACTTAAAATATGTCGTTTCCAATGTTCCCTCTAAATTTTTTTCTTGCTGAGCAAAACTTTTCTCTAGTGGGCGGACATTTCGGCCACCTGAGCGAAAACATTCGTTATGCCAGACCTGTACAGCGCGCACACAAAAAACTGTGTAACTTTGAATTTTAATGTGCTATTTATATTTGATTTGACCCTTGATGTAACTAAATGATGTACATTTTAGGTTATTTGAGAAAATAAATTTCAGTACAATACACTGCCATTCAAAAGTTTGGGATCAGTAAATTTAAAAAATAAAAAATACTAAATATTATTTCACAAAATAATATTGTGAAATATTATTGCAATTTAAAATAAAAGTTTTCTATTTAAATATGCTTTAAAATATAATTTATTCCTGTGAAGCAAAGCAGTATTTTCAGTGTCACATGATCCTTCAGAAATCATTCTAATATGCTGATTCATAATCAATGTTGGAAAAAGTTGTGCTGCTTAATATTTTTTGGGACCTGTGATATTTTTCAGTATTCTTTGAGAAATAAAAAGTTGAAAAGAACAGTGTTTATTCAAAATATACATTTTGTGTTACAATATACACTATTCAAAAGTTTTGCAGTAAATGTTAGTAAATTTTAACATTTAAAGTAAATGTTTTCTTTCTTATTTTTTTATTCAGAAAGGATGTGTTAAATGGATAAAAAGTGATAGTAAAGACTTATATTGTTCGAAAATATTTATATTTTTAATTAATGTTGTTCTTTTTAACTTTTTATTAGCCTAGTCAAAGAATCAAAGAAAAAAGGTTCCAAAAAATATTAAGCAGCTTCATATTAACATTATAAATATCAACAGTTTCAACACTGATAATAAATCAGAATATTAGAATGATTTCTGAAGGATCATGTGACACTGAATGATGCTGAAACTTCAGCTTTGCTTTACAGGAATACACTATATTTTAAAATATATTAAAATAGAAAACCAATATTAGAAATTGCAATATGAGAAATGTTAATATTACTGTTTATTTTTTTAAGCAAATAAATACAACCTTGATGAGCATAAGTGACTCCATTAAAAAACAATGTCAATTATGTATTAGGTTTATAATATAGGCCTAACATAGTATAATATCATATCAAAACAACAGAAGCATTTAAGCTGATAGAAGAGAATGGAAAACAAACTTAAGCAGCTTAGAAGGAACAGTGCTTGTTTCCATATATACAATTAACAATAAATTGATAGTTTTATATTTCTCCATTGTTTTTAATTCAATAGTTTTTTTACAATGCTTTGTGATATTGTAATTCTTTCCCTAATTAAAGCTGTTAAGCACACAGTCGCAGTCTAGTATTTTGATCTTTTTAAGTAGCATGCCAATGTGGTGTCTAACTTGAAACTGAAGCGAAAAATGCAAAATCTTTTACCGTCATGCACTGAATTGACAGATAATTCTAATTTGAATTGACAGATTTCGGAAGAACAATGTCCAGACCCCCGTTAAAGTGATGTTTTCTGTGTATGAAGGACACCTTGCTAGGGGCTTTAAGCATCACATACCCCTCACATCAGCTACTGCTGAACGCTGGTATTTGGCCCCTGAAGTCCAGAGGGTTGAAGTGACAGAGGGTGAGATAAAGGGGACACTCTTCATTCCTCCAGGTATGGATTAGTGTTTAGATGCAGTCCTTGCCCATATATCATGCAACAATTTTTAACTATATTTAATTTAATAACATATTCTAATCATATAAATTGCATAAACATGCAAGTTTAATACATTTATTGATTTAATTATAATATAAATATTTTTATACTGCCATTTTTTAAAGAAATTAATAGTTTTATTCGGCAGTGATGCATTAAAATGAACAAAAGTGAAGGATTTAATTCAAAACATTCAGAAACAACACATGAAATATGTATTTGTATTGTGCCACAAGGGAAGCGTTTATTTTAAAACTAACCTACTCTGTGACCTTGTACATTTAGATGAATGTAAATCATTGTACATTCTGTCTACTTTTACAGAGACTTAAGGGACTCTCCGTTTATATGCGTGTGGTTTTGTAATGCAGGTTCCTGCTGTGCTGGACCTCTGGGGAGGGCAGGGAGGTCGTGTTGAGTATCGCTCAGCGCTCCTGGCGTCCCACGGCTATGTCTCGCTGGCTCTGGAGTACATTGGGATGCTGACTGCTGAAGGAAGACTCCATCATGTGGACAACACCTACTTTGAGGTACGTGTGCTACACAACAATTAAAATATAACTTTGAATAACAGATAGGTTTATACATGAATCAAATATACAGTAAAATCAGGAATATTGTTAAATATTATTACAAATTTAAAAGAATTGTAATATAAAATGAAATTTATTCCTGTGATCAAAGCTGAATTACTCCAGTTTTCAGTGTCACATGATCTTTCAGAAATCCTTCTAATATTATGATTTGCTGCTCAAGAAATATTTCTGATTATTATAAATGTTGAAAATAACTGCGCTGCTTCATATTTAGTTGGAAACTGTGATACACTACCATTTAAATATTTTTTTCCTATTCATCAAAAAAAAATAAAAATAATAATAAGCAAAATGTTTTATTAATAATAATAATAATTGAGCACCAATGATAACTGAGCAGCAAATCAGCATATTAGAACGATTTCTGAAGGATAATGTGACACTGAAGACTGAAGTAATGATGCTGAAAAATCATCTTTGAAATAGCTTTATATAATATAATAACATAATAGCGTTATATTTATATAGTAGCTTTACAATATTAATGCTTTACTGTATGTTTGGTCAAATAAAGGCTTTTGTGAGCAGAAGAGACTTCTATAAAAATATTAAACAATCTTATTCAAACATTTAACTGGTAGTGTATATGACAAATATTTATTGAAATGAAATGACATTTCTATTACCTCTTTGGATATACATTAACTATACTGCCATTATTTAATTTTTGTTAATGCTAAAGTGATTCTAAAATAATTCAGTTCTATGTCAAATCATTTTGAATGTTTAATTAGATTGAAAAATAATTTCAAATTGAATAAAAAATTATTTTTCAATATTTCATACAATTTGATTCTTACATCGGAGAGGGAAAAATAAGGTATATACCATAATATACACCTTGAAAGTATTTAAAGCTTGTTGTTTTTCAGACTGCGTTCACATTTTTACAAAAACACCCCAAAGTTCGTCCTGACAGAGTGGCAGTGATGGGGATGTCATTCGGTGTGTCTGTAGCGCTGGGTTTGACCGCATACTCAGAAACTGTAGAGGTAAAAACGCCATAAGTTCTCATTTTCATCAATACAGTGGAGATTTGAAGCAGATACAATGTATTTTTCTGTTCTTTGATGGAAACTTTGCAGCCCAGGTGTGTGGTTTGTGTGAGCGGGAGTCACATCATGCCACTCAAAGGATCTTTGGCGGATGTCTATGCAGCACTGCAACAGCAAGAAACACAATTTTCATTATTAAGACGCATTACGTTATACAAACTATATACTAAGAACATCTGTCATTCTGTCAACACCAAGGAATATAGACAAAATCCGCTATGATGAAAAGATGAGGATAATTTGGCGGGATCTGTTGCTGCCAGTACCAGATGACCCTTCCAAGAAAGTTAAGGTATGAAAATGATGCATTTACTTTGTAATCGGTATATAATATTCAGTTTTGTACCACAAAGAGTCATGTGCTTGCAATTCATGTTTTTACCAGATGGGTGAGATCAAATGTCCTGTTTTATTAATCGTTGGAGAGGACGATCAAAACTGGCCGGCTTCAGAATCTGCAGCGGATGTGAGTCGATCAGTTTAATACATTAATATGTTTCATCTCAGGCCAGTGATTGAGCTGATCTCATTTCCTGCTCGGCAGATGAAGAGGATGATGGAGAAGGCTGGGAACAGTCACCTCCTAACGGTTCTCTCGTATCCTGGAACGGGTCACCTTATTGAGTCGTCCTACAGCCCTCACATCCGATTCAGTGACTTCAAACTACTGGAGGCAAAGACCAAAGGTGAAAGTCTTAATACATCACATGTATAATCAAGCTGTGTTTGAGCTGGCTAGCCCTTGTGTTACGTTAAAATCATGGGTACAATCGTTGACCCTAATCCGATTATAGTCACTGCACAATGTTCTTTTCTGAATATCAGCACATGTGCGCGAGCATAAATGTGCTATTAGTTTTATACAACAGTGCAGAGCAACATTGAAAGAATCAGTTTTTGAAGGAATCGAGTGAGCCAGTGATTCAACTGTCCATTCAGATGGACTCACTTGTTTCGTTTCTAATTGAATCAGCCATTTTGAATGAATCGTTTGATTTGAATGATTCAATAAATCATTTATTAAAACAGGGACTTGTTGCCGCACATTACAAAAAGTAAATACAAGAAAGTATGAATTTTAAAGTTCACCCAAAAATGAAAATTACCCCATGATTTGCTCACCCTCAAGCCATCCTAGGTGTAAATTACTTTCTTTATGTAAGTTCTTTCAGACGAATACAATCAGAGTTATATAAAGAGTTGTTGAATAGTTATAAAACAACAAAAATGTGAACTGTATGTTTTTATTACAGCCGATTTCCACGTTTCACATTTATACATTCATATTTACATGCATTTCATAACTGTTTTACTGTTTAAATTTAATTCAGTAGCTCATGTAGTCCAGATTTGAAATTTATACAGAAATTGGATTTGAAAAATACATTTCACTAGAGAGAAATTCACTAGAGAGTGACAACTAGCACGTCTCATAACAGTGGAAATGCAGCAAGTAAATCAATACATTTTGGTTTATTTGGACTAAGAAGTTGTAGTTTGTCTTATATCAAATATAGCATTTTAAATTAATTTTAATAAAATAGATTTTAATAATTTATATGATAAATATAATTATGATTTTCAAAATTCTATTCAACGTTTGTTTTTAATTTTCATAAATTTAAAGAAGTTATATTTTGTATTATAACAAATATAACATTTTAGAATTGTATACATTTGAATAATTAATATGATAAATATTAGTATTTGTTTTTCACAAAAATTATAATAGTGTAAATTATATATATATATACATATAATATTTTTTTTTTTAGATATTATTTTGCTTATTCCTGAAGCTCAAAGTGTAGAGTAACACCAAGATCATGGGTTCAATTCCCAGCAAAATTCACAAACATGAACTGAATGACACTTTTAACACAGCATACATTTCTTCGGGGGGAAAAAGCCAAATGCATAAATGTAAACACTCTCAGAGGGAAGTATTTCTTTCTTTCTTTCTTTTAGGTCTTTGCTCCTGCCTTTAACTTTGACCTGCTAACATCACAATCATGGTAGAAATTTTTACAACATCTCAGAAACTTCGAAATTTTGCAGGCATGTTCATGACCCTAAACAAGAAATAATTTCACAATTTCAAGAAAAGCATCCAAGTTTAACCAGTATTTCCAACAACTCAAAGATGTGCTATGGGTCATACTGACCAGGAATATAACATAAGGGCTAGTCTATGGATCATCTGTTTCTTATGAATTTCCCCACCAGCATGCTTTTAAATGGGACATGAGATGTCATATTCACAGACGGGTAGATGAATGTGCTGTTGTTGGAAAATGCGTTGTATTTCAGGAGGTTAAAATGACATTGCTTTGTATTGTAGTGGTGGTGCTTTGGGGAGGAGAGACGGTTCCTCACAGTCGAGCTCAGGAGGAGTCCTGGCAGAAAACTCTGGCTTTTCTTGAGGAGCATCTCTATGACAACAGCAGAGAAGTTATGCACTGCTAACCATTTATATATACAGTATCTACAACTGTGAGAATAATTCATCTTCAATGGGCCTTATACAGTAATACTGAAGAGATTAATAGTGTTAATTATCATTTTAAAAGTATTAATTATTAAGTTGTTGCAATTAATTAATTGTACTTAAATATTAATTTATAATTAATATTTTAATAATCATTAGTAATTAAAGTATAATATATTGTTGGTAACAATTAATAATTAATTAAATATTATTATATTAATAATTAATAAAATATATATATTTTTTATACTTTTAATTTTAGACGGATCTATATTCCAAATAATTTGATTTAAATAATTAGTACAAATTAAAATATCTAGTGCTGTCAAGCGAATAATTGTGATTAATCGCATCCAAAATAAAAGCTTTTGTTTACATAATATGTGTGTGTATTTTTTATATTTATTATGTCTATATAAATACACACACATGCATGTAGATATTTAAGAAAAATCTTATGATTATATATGTAATGTATTTATATATAATATAAATGATATGAATATAAATTTATACGTGTAAATACATGAAAATATTTTCAAAATATATACATGCATGGTTGTGTATTTATATATACATAATAAATATACACATATACTATGTAAACAAAAACATTTATTTTGGAAGCGATTAATCGCAATTAATCATTTGACAACACTAAAAATATCTAATTATTAAAAAAAAAAAAAGAGAGTAAATGACATGTTTTGTTTACATACAGATATTGGACTTGAGTTGAAGTTAAACCCTGGGATGTTAGAGAGAAAAAAAAAATCAATGATAAAATTAAAGTGCAATTTATTACCCAAAATAATTTATTTTTACATTTAGACAACTTATTGAAGACCTATTATGTGCACTGATGTATAAATGTAAAAACAATTCTCGATTCTATGTGATGGTGCAATTAAAAATTACCCTTCAGTTTCTGTTAGTTGTCTCTTGATTTTTTTTTAAACTCCTGAGCTTAATTATGGTGTTGCACAATTATTGCTTAATTATGATGTTGCACATGAGCATTCCAGTAATTAAAGACACGTTGAGTAATTTAGTGGTTCACTGGCCCTGAATCTCACTCATGCACGAATGCCAATGGTCTTTTCCGGCCAGAAAGTGTGCTGTCCTGTTGGGCTCCTTGATCAAAATACCTTTATTTATTTCATTTTTGTCTAGCTTCAGTTAAGTTGTGTGTTTACTTCTTCTGATACCAAAAAACTGCTCCAAACTCCCGCTGCGACGAGGATCAAAGACTGATGTGTGATGCTGCTGCCAGCTCCAGACAGCCTGCCAGAGCGTCTCACACGAGCAGAGCATTAGAGTTTCACCATTGATGTTGACACCAAACAGTGACAGTGATAACATTTGTCTCATTTGTCAATGCAACAGAATGAGGCTGATATCAGAAGTGACACATCTCATAATCACAGCTGTGCTTTTGTAGTGTGTTCTTCCAGAAAATATTTGAACTTCTACAAAGGAAAACATTCACATAACTGAATGGAAAACAACAACAACAACTGTGTTCCCAGGACTAGCTTCTTTTTCATAAATATTAGGTTGGGGCCACATAGCTGTGATTTTATTGCATCAGATTGCCATATTAACACCGATGACTTGTACAGACACTATAAGGACAAAAGTGTTGGGACACCCCTTCTTTAGAACAGAAAAAGGCACTAACAAAACTGTGGCAACAAAGATGGAAACATAATTCATGTATTTAAAAATTGTATTTCCATCTCTGAAACAGTTTTGGATGTGTCTAAAATGACAGTACCCTTATGTCCAAGTCATTGGTGTTTGGTGATGTGTTTTTGGCTCAAGGTCTGCATTTAAAGTCACACCAGAGGAGTTCAGCTGGGATCAGGACTTGGCTTTCTGTAGACCAGTCACGTTCTTCCACACTGACTCAATCAATCATGTCTTTTTGAACCGTGCCTTATACACAGAGGCACTGTCATGTTAGAATAGAAAAGGGTTCTGTCCAAACTGTTGCTATAAAATTAGAAGCACACAATTCCCTAGAATATCATTATATGCTTAAACATTAAGATTTGTACTCATAGAAATTACTAAAGTAGTCAAACATGTTCATTAGAAGGGGGTGACCCAATACTTTTGGCAATATATATATATTCCATATATGTATGTGTGTGTGTATATATTATATATATGAAAATAATATTTTTATATGATAAAGCAGGCAGTAAATGTAATAATCTCAGATTAATTTTACAGGGAAGAGAATTACATTTAAAATATTTTAATACTTACTATGATAGACATTATAGAATTATTTTAAACATATAAAGCAGATAGTGAGGATTGTTAACTAGGAATAATATATATATCTGTTTACAATATTGAGAATATTATTTCTTTTTCATATTCATGTTTACAATCAAAACATTGATCAAATATTTGTCTGTCTGCCCTGTCATAGCAGTGTCAAAATAAACCCAAGCTTCGAGTCAGAGACACTATTTTTCTTCAAGATGAGACACGTCTTCCCTGGTTATGATTTGCTGGAAGTGTGAGCTGGTAATCAAAAGTGCTTTTGCATTAAAAAGGATGAGAGAATCATGTGGCATAAATTGTCTACATCCTTTTAACTTATTCGAAGCATCACCAAATAATTGACAAACTGCAAGACAGCAAACAACAACAAAGCAGTGGTTTAAAGACTAATAAACTCACGGCAAGTCAGATATAATCTGATTAATGATGTGTGATGATTTGCATTTCCACAATATGAAGTGCTGGTCAACATAACCTTAAATGAATGCCATTGATAAACAGGACCAGTGCATTTATTTAATAGCCTAACTCACATTCCAGACATGTCAGGCTTGGTGAAGATTTGCTGCAAAGATTTTGATTGATACATTTGCATTTTGTCTGGGTCTGTAAATGTCTACAGATGCCAAAAACAGCCTCGAGGGAATGACAAATGTGTTGGCTTGGTTGGTATGCGGTTTCTAACCACAGCTGTTGACTCTGAGATCATAAAAATCTGCCTTTGAAAAGTTTAAAAATGTATTTCTGTGATTTGTAGGCCAGATGCGCGGTGTTTATCAGTATCTGTACCACAGCCACTGGCGCTAATTTCATTCAGGCAATAATTTGTAGCAATAAAGAAGGTGATGTTTGAGATTCCTGTCCAAAATGTGGCTTAAAATGAGGTTTAGCCTTAAAGATGTGAGTAGTGCTATTGATAGAGATGTTTAAATTGATGTACATGAGATGAAGACACAGTCATTGCGGTGGAAAACTGGGTTTTTTATGCATCTGTAACCCAAAACATCTGCATCAATCCACACATTTTTATTAAAATAGGTAATCTTTGTTTTGTGTGTTTTATCAAGAAAATTGTTCAAGTGCCTGTCATAGAAGTTTGTGTTGTATTTGCAAGACTGGAAATTAAGTTTGGAAAAAACCTCCAAGTCATTTTCTCTTGCCCTGGGCTGACCGTTAGACCATTTAACCCTCATGAAAACTAAGAGAAATGCTTCTCTTCATGTCTTTAAAATCACAACAAAACATAGAGGGGCTTATTTGTTCACATTTAATGTCTTTCAAGAAAGAGTTCACCCAAAAATGAGAATTTACTGAATATTTACTCACCCTCAGACCATCCAAGACGTAGATGAGTTCATCAGAACAGATTTGGAGAAGTTTTGCATCACTTGTTCACGTGATCATTGCTTGATCTGTGCATGTTTCTCTTCTGATTCAGATGAGACGACTTCCAGAAAGCAATATTCTGGATAGAGGACTTGTATTTTAGCCAGAAGCAACAACATTTTTTTTTTTTCTTTACAAACACACATATTTTCGCAAGATATTAACTGATGGACTGGAGTGGTGTGGATTACTTGTGGAGTATTATAATGTTTTAATCAGATGTTTGGACTCTCATTCTGACGGCACCCATTCACTGCAGAGGATCCATTGGTGAGAAACTGATGTAATGATAAATTTCTCCAAATCTGATGAAGAAACAAACTCATGTACATCTTGGATGGCCTGAGGGTGACTAATTTTTTTTTTTTTTAGAAAATGTTCAATTTTGGGTGAACTATTCTAGTAACATTTCAGTATGTCCTAATACTATATGTACTGAAATTGATACAGACACAAATTGAAAAACAAAAAAAAATAAATAGTGTAGTAAAATAACACTGAAATACATTTTGGATGTTTTCTTTTTCGCAGAAACTAAACAGCCTAAATTGACCAGCGTCTGAAAAAAACTGTTAAAGCTAAATTAAATCTGCACATCTCTACTACTGACACGTCTTACATTATCGTTTACTATTTAGTGCTTTTAGTACAACAACTAAAAATTAGGTCCAACTTAGGTTTTTGCTTCAGGACCCAGATTTTTATAGCATTTATATATGCTTTTAGTACAACAACTAAAAAAGTAGGGGCAATGACTCCCCTGAGAATTTTAAGTACAGTTTTTTGCTATTTAGCAGCTTCTTACAACTTGTTCTCAACATACTTTTCATAATGATTCTTGGGAGATGTCCTGAAACATTCGTTCCCGGATAAAGTTCTCCCTAGCCTGTATCACACTCTATATATTCCCAAACATTCATTTAATTCATCTAAAGAAATGCATTCTTAGTAGACACACCTTCTGAAGCAGTAGTATGAAGCATTTAATCCAAGTGTGTAAAGTCGTGTGGCTTGTCAAACACATTTCTATACTCTGATGTGTCATTAACCGTGGTGACGAGAGCGTGTCCCGTAATGAATCCAGCCATCATTCCCTCTCATGAAAAGCATAAATCAACTCTCAATGCAACATAATCCTTTTTTCCTCACACAGCCTTGGGGCTTTTCTTCCTTCTCTCACACACTCGGGAGCTCAGGTGTGTCTTTACAAGCTTCAGCTTTCAGAGTTATTACTGCACAATCCATTGCTGGCAGCTACAGGTACGCGCACACAAGCCCGGGACCACAACACACTGAGATCATCAGCAGAAGACCCCATCTAATCTCCTTCAAACTCTCCATCCCGCTGCGTGGAAGTGATAGTGTGGAAGTGTTTAGTCATTTCTGTGTAACCAGCTGTGCTGCGGTATTAAGGGTAATACAGTGACATGTAAATTGTAAGTCAGTGCACTGTTGTTCTCTATAGAGTATTGGACTATGATGAATCATTTTTGGTAGAAGCCGAAGCTGTTCAGTCAAGTCTAGTCCTATGCTATTTGTCTTCATCTGCAAAGGTATGTGTGGAAAATATTCAGTCACAGCTGATGTAATGATTTCTTGGTTAAAATGTTTGGTAATATACAGTTGTGGGATGTTGCATCTATGTCAGTACTTTGTCCAAAAAAAAGAAAGTGTTTTGAGCTACTTTTTTTATGATAGTTTGTGGTTAAAATAATCTGATAAATTCAGTATATTTGGTCTTTTTAAGAAAAAGAGAACATAACCTCAACAAAACAAGAATTGTCAATGTGCAAATGTCAAATGTTTTATTATAATCATAATTTGTTTTAACATAATCAAAAGTGTTAATGA